>NW_023994214.1:0-132500 GCF_015586225.1 Lucilia sericata | reverse complement strand
ACTTATTTTTACAAAATCGTTCGTTCAGTTTATATTAAAAATCGAATATGACACGTTTGTTTAATTGGCTATTATGTCTAGACCTTTGTCATGGCATATTTCTCGGATTCACTACCTTATACATTGATGTCCGCAGACGACTTGTAAAATCGCATATATTGATTAAAATTTTTGTGTATTTCCAAATCATTATGTATGTTATCATTTCGTTATTGATGGTAATATACAATCTTGTATTATGGGATGATGAGGATCTTGTAGCATTTTTTGGTGTTTTTGCAATTATTTTTTCCCATTTGTCATTATTTGTTATGATCGCATTCTTTTGGATTAAGGGAGATAGAGTCTTAAAGAAATGGCTTCAAATATTTCTTGTATTGCAGACGAAATACTTTGATAAGCAGCAATATATTTCAGCCGATAAACATACTGTACAAATATTGATTCTGAATATTATTATTATGATGGCAAATAGTTTGACTAATTTAATTAATATTGGTGTGCAATTGCCGATGGACTGGTTTTATATAATGCACTATTATTTTGAAGGTTACTTATATGCCCTGCAACATTATATGATATTCCATCATGGTCTCCTACTGAGTTATATTAATCATTGTTTTTCAATATTGAATAATCAGTTACAACAGGAAGAAGTGCAAGAACCTTTTGCCTATGTTTACTTTCGACTTTCAAGAGTATTACAAGAAGTGAATGCCATTTATGGACCTGCCATATTTTTTATGCTCATGGGAATATTAATTTTAAATGTAGTATATGTTTCTGAGATCATAGAACCAATAAAGTACATGGAATTTAAAGAGTTTATTACCGAAGGTTTATTTCAGTTTACTGTTCAAACGTTGTCGTTTATCGACACCTACTTATACTTTCTAATATGTAATCGGACCTATGAGACAACAAAAGAAACTAAGAGAATTGTATTGGAATATACTACTAGACCTGAAAATCAAGAAGTTAGTCATTTTGAAAAAGTTAAAATTAAAAAACTAATGTTTATTTTTTGCAGGTTGAAAACGCTTTTCTAGGATGTTCAATTTGTCGGATTAATATTAATATCTGCGGCATTTTTAATATAGATTTCAGTTCATTTTTTATTTTAGTTTCTCAAATATTTTTAAATGGTATTATATTATATCAAGCACTTTTATTTAGTTAATAATTTTAAATAAAAAAATCTAATCACAATTAAGTTAAGTTTAATATAACTGAGTGTAGCTGTAATTATATTTATTGTGTATATTTTTTTTATTAAAATGAAACTATTGAAAATATGGTAATTATATAAAAATGCATTTGTTATAATTAAAATATTTACACCTTCATGTTTAAATTTTACCAAATTATTTTACTAATCTACAAAAACGTTCAGTTTGTATTGAATATCGGAAATGAATCGTTGGCTTGATTGGCTATTGCGTGTAGGTCTTTGTCATGGTATATTTCTGGGTTTTACCACCTTATATATCGATAAACGTGTCGTAAAATCGTATATAATTATTAAAATTTTGGTGTATTTTCAAAATATTTTGTACATTATAAATGGATTAATCGAACTAATGTACAATATTGAACTTGTTAATGAAGAGAGTCTTGTCGATAATATAGCTGCTTTTGGAACTCTTTTCTCCAATTTTTCTTTATTTGTTATGGTAACATTGTTGCGGATTAAAGGAGATAAAATTTTGAAGAAATGGCTGTATATATTATTTAAATTGCAGACCGAATATTTTGATAAACAGCAACATATTTCAGCTGATAAAAATACTAAAAAAATTATGATTCTGAATATTATTATCACGTTAGCAAATAGTTTGGCTAATGTAATTAATATTGGTGTAGTATGGCAGACGGACTGGTTTTATATAATTCAATGTGTGTTTGAAGGTTACTTATATGCCATGCAACATTATATGATATTGCACCATGGTCTTATTCTAAGTTATTTTAAACATTGTTTTTCGAAATTAAATATTCAGCTGCAAAATGGAGCAGTAAAACGACCTTTCGCCAGCGTTTACTATCAGCTAGTGACAGTACTGCAGGATGTTAATGCCATCTATGGACCCGCCATATTCAGTATGCTCTTGGGTATACTGCTTATAAATGCGGTGTTTGTTTATGGGATCATAGTAGATATAAACTACTTAGAATATAATGCAATTGTAATCGAATTTTCCGGGCTGCTTGTTATTCCAACATTGTCGTGTATCAACACATACTTATACTTCCTAATATGTAATCAAACATATGAGACAATGAAAGAAACCCAAAAGATTCTATTGGATTATGTTACTAGACCAGAAAATCGGGAAGTCTGTTTGTAATTTTGTCAATTTAAATATAGTATAAAACTGATTAAGTTTTTATTTTTGCAGGTTGAAATCGCTTCTTTAGGTTATTCAGTTTATCGGCTCAATATCAATATCTGTGGCATGTTCGATATAGATTTAAGTTTATTTTTTATTTTGATTTCTCAAATATTTTTAAATGCAATTTTATTATATCAATTGAATTATTTTAATTTTTGTAGATAACTTATTTTGAAAATTTAATTAAAATTAGATTTCTATAAAAATAAATGCTCTGTATTCTCATATTAATGTGTTTTTAATGTTGATGAGTAAAGGATTTATGCCATAATTAGTAGTATAATTCAGTATATACAGATCTGTCATAAATGTCGATCGGAATGGTTTCCGTTTATTATTCCGATCGATTTATTTCTAGCTTCTCCAAATTCCGCATTATGTAGTTAGTTCACAAAAAAATTAAAATTAAGTTGATTTTATTTAAAATTGATTCTGTTTAGCTTATCAAAACCAGAATCATATTTTAGTAAAGGTTCTTGTTATTGAAACTTTAAGAAAAAACATGAATTACATACAAATTTCAATTAAAAACTGGAAGTGGTTTCATTCCGAAAGAATTTTTCGTTTTCAAATACGGAAATAATTCCACTTTCTATAAATTTACCGACAGTAGGGTGCAAATGTGTAGTTTAAATGTAAACAACATAACGGTAGATCATTAATAGTCAAATTGTTGTTGATTTACATTTTTGTGTACAACAACAAATTGTAACAAATTCCAATGTTATGGAAAAGAGAATATGCAATAAAAAGGAAAATTAAAGAAGAGATGCAATAAAATGTAATGACGTCATCAAAATATATATTTATTATTTATTGTATTTTTCTTTGACACTTTCTAATTTTGCTGAACAACTGATATTTTTAATTATTTCGATTTCTTTCTTTGTATATCGTTCAGGGTTGGTTGTTTGTTATTTTAAGTTCTAATAAACATATAAAATGATATTTTCATGATCTTCTGATGAAGAATCAATAGGTCATATGCAAATGTTTCTTGTATTATTAAAAATGTGCTAATGTTTATCTTAAATATGAATTAAAATTAATATTTTTAATATTTTGTAAGTAATTTCTCGTTGTAATCCCACTTCATCTGGCAACTCTGCATGAACAAATTCTTAACTTTCATTTTTGTACTCTCTTTTGTACATACTTCGCTATTGTATTAAATTTGTTTATGTTGTGACGTCATAACTTAATTTAAATAAAATTTTAGCTAACTAATTTTCCTGCTCTCCTATTTTATTTTCAGATGATGTTCTTGTATTTTAAGCGAATTTAGATGGATAAAAAAAAACAAAACATATGAAGGAGGATCAAAAGAAATAATGTAAAAAACAAACTTGCTAATAATACTGGTAACCTATTCCTTTAAACAAATTTGTTAACAAAATATATTTCAAAATAACAAATTAAAAATGTAATTCCAATAATAATAATCCACCTACTTATATGTTATGAAACCCGGTTATTTTTGGAGCAATAATAACTATGTAAAATGTGTAATGAATGAACATTAAAAAACAACTAATTATGACGTCACTTGTTTTTTAAATTTTATTTCATCTTATGCTTATTAATATTTCTGCTAGCCTAGTAAACTTTACAAAAAATGATCCATAAACCTTCCTGTTTTATATAAATCCAGTCGGTGACGTCACAACTGACTGGAAGAGGGATTAATGAAAAAAGTATTTTTGTAAACAATCAACTTTCTATTTAATTCTTTGAACCTGGTACAATACACAATATCTATATTTTCTTTATTTACAGGAATGATGACATCATCAATATGAGGATCAAAAAAGGATTGTAAAAAGTACCTTGGCTAAAATTGCTGATAACCTATTATTTTTAGGAAAATCATATTGATTTAATTAATAAATCAAGAAAATAGTAATTATACATTCTTATGACGTCACTTGTTTATTTCATTTGATGCTTATTACATTTTCTGATGGCCTAATGAACTTTAAAAAAATTTTCCATAAACTCTATCTACTACGTTTATTATTAATATGAATCCTGTTAATGACGTCATAACTGACTGGAAGAGATCAATAATTAAAAAAGTTCACAACTACTTTTTCTGCTAGCCTGGTATTTATCGCAATATCTGTTTATGTGGTGTTTTGCTCACTCATATAGAATATTATTTTATTGCCTCTCTTTTTAATGCTGTGCGCCTAGTACAATAGAACAATTTTAATTATTCCGTTTCTCGTCCTTATTTATTAATAAATTCATTTGATGACGTCATGAGTAATTTTAAGCAATAGAGAATTTGGCCAGTTGATATTTCTGCTATCCTGGTGTTTTTCGTAATTTTTGGATTTTTGGTCTATTGGTGAAAATATTTTCATAATCGACTTTCTTTCTATTCAATTCTTTGAGCCTGGTTCAATTGACAAATTTTGTACTTTTTAATTTTTTTTACGTTCCTCATTTACATAAATGAAATATCAATGACGTCATCAATATGAGGATCATGAAGTTTATAAAGGAAATATATTTGTAGACATTGGTCTTTCTTTATAAATCTTTGCGCCTGGTACAATACAACAAATTATGTATTTTGTTTTTTTTTTCTTCCCTTATTTCCATGAATTCTATTGATGACGTCATAAACATTTTTAAGCTATTAAGAAATTGTTTGGCTAAAATTTCTGCTAGCCTGATATTTTTTCGAATTTATGGTGTTCATAAATAATAATTATTATTGTTTATTTATTTTAATTATTATTAGTTATCATCTATCTTCTTATCCTTTTTATTTCTTTCTTAATTAATTTACATGGATTCTATTGATGACGTCATAACTAACTGGAAGAGATCAATAATTACAAAAAATTTACAACTACTTTTTCTGCTACCCTGGTATGTATCGCAATATCTGTTTATAAGCTGTGCTGCGTTTACAATAATAATATATCGTCTCTCTTTTTAATGCTCTGCTTCTTCTAGTACAATAAAACAATTTTTATAATTCCGTTTCTCGTCCATATTTACTAACAAATTCTGTTGATGACGTCATAAGTAATTTTAAGCAATAAATAAATTGGTTATTTAATATTTCAGATATCCTGGTATTTTTCGTAATTTATTGATGTTTGGTTTATTAGTGAAATTGTTTTCACAAAAATATCTTCATAAACAAACAATCGACTTTTCTATTCAATTCTTTGAGCCTAGTTAAATGGAAAAATGTTTGTTTGTACTCTTTTTTCGATCCTCATAAATGACGTCATACACATTTTTAAGCTATTAAGAAATTTGTTTAGCTAACATTTCTGCTAGCCTTATTTTATTTACTTTATTTACATATTATTAGTTATCTTCTTATCCTCTTTATTAATTACTAGCTATACCCAGTGTGCTTTGCTACCCTAAAAGGAATATGTATAAATAAATACCAGATTTATTATATGTTACATATAAAAGATGTCAAGCAAATTATTGCAAGTTCGCCAGTTTCTATCTATCGCCAATTTCTATCTATCTACAAAAAATTTGAATAATATAAGAGTTTCCAAGATGCACGAAATTTTGTATTTAATTCATATATGTGGTGCCAAGCCCCCCATTGAAAGTCCGCCCGTTATTCTCTAAATGTTCACATGAATGTCAAAGTTCTTCATGTAAAATCTGAAGATTCTAGCTCTAATAGTTTCTCAGATATACGAATTTAATTCATGTGGGGGCTTCAAGCCCCCCGGATGAAAGTCCGCCCTTTTTCCTCCAAAATATTCAGATGATTATTAAAATAATTTGTTCAAAATTTGAAGAATCTAGTAATATTAGTTTCCCAGTTAAACGAAATTTTGTATTTAATTCATATGGGAGGTACCAAGTAACCCATTGGAAGTCCGCCCGTTATATTCTAAATGTTCAGGTGAATGTCAAAGTTCTTCAAGTAAAATTTAATGATTCTAGCTCTAATTGTTTCTCAGATATACGAATTTTTCTATTTTATTCATATGGGGGCTCCAAGCCCCCCAGATGAAAGTCCGCTCTTTTTTCCTTAAAATTGTTCAGATGAATATTAAAGTTCTTCGTGCAAAATTTTTAGAATTTAGTTCTATTAGTTTCCCAGATAAACGAATTTTTGTTTTTAATTAATATGGGAGGTGCCGCTCCCCTCATGGGTAGTCCGCCAATTTTTTACCCAAAATGTTTATATGGATGTTAAAGTTCTTTGTGCAAAATTTTAAGAATTTAGTTCTATTAGTTTCCCAGATAAACGAATTTTTGTATTTAATTAATATGGGAGGTGCCGCTCCCCTCATGGGTAGTCCGCCAATTTATTACCCAAAATGTTTATATGGATGTTAAAGTTCTTCGTGCTAAATTTTAAGAATTTAGTTCTATTAGTTTCCCAGATAAACGAATTTTTGTATTTAATTTATATGGGAGGTACCACGCCCCCTAATGCTAGTCCGCCTACTTTTTGTCCTAAATGATCATATTGACACTAAAGTGGCTCCGACAAAATTTGAGGACTCTAACTGTTATATTATCTAAAATATACGGATTTTATATTTTCTTAATGTGGGCGTGGCTCATCGCCCACTTGAAATTTCGAAATAAAAAGTAGCCTATTACCTATTCCAGACATGCAGGAATATGCTGTGAAAATTTCAAGAAAATCGGTTCAGCCGTTTAGTAGTCTATAACGTTCAAACATACAAACATACAAACAAACACACATTCATTTTTATATATATAGATTTACATGAACTCTAATGATGACGTCATGACTGCAAGAGAGATCATTGTTACATACACTCTTCGTTAATTTTTCTGTTATTCTGTTACCTTTTATTTAATGCTCTTTCTTGTTTCTTTATTTCATTCAATTCATGACTTCATAACTACCTAAACGAGATCACTATTTTTTGGTAATTCATGGTTTTTGTTGAACTTTATTTAACAAAACAACTTAACTAACAAATTTTATAGATTAGTCCATATTTCTAAATTTTGGGTATCAATTCAATTTTATATAACCAATTTTGAAGGATAGTATTATGTGTTTGTTTAAATTTTTGTTGAAAACTACACTCTTACTTCCATTTTAAATAATAAACATTTCCTTAGAATTCTATTCGTTCTAACGATGTCTGTCCAAGTGTCCATCAGGATCTTGGGGTCGAAACTTAAGAAATAAATTAGAACATACTTAGATCAGAAGTTGAACAGAAATGAACTAGAACTGAAAAAGAACTCAACTAGAACTGAACTAGAACTGAACTAGAAATGAACTAGAACTGAACTAGAACTGAACTAGAACTGAACTAGAACTGAACTAGAACTGAACTAGAACTGAACTAGAACTGAACTAGAACTGAACTAGAACTGAACTAGAACTGAACTAGAACTGAACTAGAACTGAACTAGAACTGAACTAGAACTGAACTAGAACTGAACTAGAACTCAATTAGAACTCAAGTAGAACTCAATTAGAACTCAAGTAGAACTCAACTAGAACTCAATTAGAACTCAAGTAGAACTCAACTAGAACTCAACTAGAACTCAACTAGAACTCAACTAGAACTCAACTAGACCTCAACCAGAACTCAACTAGAACTGAATTAGAACTTAATTAGAACTGAACTAGAACTGAACTAGAATTGAACTAGAACTGAACTAGAACTGAGCTAGAACTGAACAGAACTAGAACTGAACTAGAATTGAACTAGAACTGAACTAGAACTGAACTAGAACTGAACTTGAACTGACGCACAGTGGTATAGGAAAAAAAAAGAGGGAAATAATTCGGTAACTTCTAAACGGTTAATCCGATTTTAATGAAATTTGGTGTGCACAAAGAGGAGGTGTTGTCGAGTTTAGGTTTTGAATTTGGACCTTATAGGCCAACCAGGGGCCCGGCGGGGGGTCATCAAATTAGGACACCTCGGCTATGTTAAATTTTTAAAACGATCCTATTTCTTCATTTGAGTTCCGATTTAAAAAAAATTTCGTATATAGAATCTCCTCATCGAGCACTATAAAAAATGTTGTCATAGCAGTAAATTATCTCTTATAGTTTAGGAGATATTCGCATTTGAAAATTAAAATTTTAAAATTTTTACCGTCCTTACTTTAGTTTTTTTTGATAATAGCAGGTCCAAATATTCCCGATTTTCGCCATTTTGTTTTATTCGCTTAACAACAAGTTTATATATCAAGCAGTGAAAGAATTATGTAAAAATCATGACTGAGTCCAAAGTTATAGGCATTTAAATTTAAAAAATTAAAAAAAGGCGATTTTTTGTCATTTTTTTGGGAAAAAAGTATCTTTTTCTTTTTAAGTTATCTAAAAAGTTTCTAAGAAGATGTATATAGAATTTATACTTTTTGGAAAGCTGACTTTACATAAAGTACGATAAATGAAACAAAACCTAAAAATTTTTGATACCGAGGGGACCAGGTCCATCCAAAAAAACCCTATTTTTTATGGAAAATTAAATTTTGAGCAAAAATTCTCAAATCGCATAGTCGATATCAAATTATAGTGACCTGTTTTATATGACCCAATATGTTCTTAATCATTTTGTAACGGGTTTCGATAACCCCGCCCCTGGTATGGATATAATAGGCAAAAAACTAAAAAATCCCATTTTTGGGATTTTTTAAAACTTTTTTGGGAATTCCGGGATTTCTAATAAGAAAATTCGAAATTTTGATTTAATTTTGGATTTTAAGTAAAAAAATCTACCTAACTGTAAAATTTCATCAAAAAATATTCATAAATAAAATTTTTATTGCAATTAGAAAAATTTGTATCTTCGCAAAAACTGAATAAAAAACATTTTTTAATTTTTTTTAAAAAAAGTATTCCGCGAATTTTTTAATTTTCAAAAATTATATACAGTTTTGAAAAATAGACAAAATTACCTTTCCATTGATATATAACATGCCTACCTAATGTTTTTTAAGTGACAAATTAATTAGGGAAAACTCAACATCTTTTAGAAAATTTGCCTAGCACTATTATTTTCATCCATAAGGTTAACTCTTAAATTTGTTACATATATGGATGAAAATAATAGTGCTAGGTAAATTTTCTAAAAGATGTTGAGTTTTCCCTAATTAATTTGTCACTTAAAAAACATTAGGTAGGCATGTTATATATCAATGGAAAGGTAATTTTGTCTATTTTTCAAAACTGTATATAATTTTTGAAAATTAAAAAATTCGCGGAATACTTTTTTTAAAAAAAATTAAAAAATGTTTTTTATTCAGTTTTTGCGAAGATACAAATTTTTCAAATTGCAATAAAAATTTTATTTATGAATATTTTTTGATGAAATTTTACAGTTAGGTAGATTTTTTTACTCAAAATCCAAAATTAAATAAAAATTTCGAATTTTCTTATTAGAAATCCCGGAATTCCCAAAAAAGTTTTAAAAAATCCCAAAAATGGGATTTTTGGTTTTTTGCCTATTATATCCATACCAGGGGCGGGGTTATCGAAACCCGTTACAAAATGATTAAGAACTTATTGGGTCATATAAAACAGGTCACTATAATTTGATATCGACTATGCGATTTGAGAATTTTTGCTCAAAATTTAATTTTCCATAAAAAATAGGGTTTTTTTGGATGGACCTGGTCCCCTCGGTATCAAAAATTTTTAGGTTTTGTTTCATTTATCGTATTTTATGTAAAGTCAGCTTTCCAAAAAGTATAAATTCTATATACATCTTCTTAGAAACTTTTTAGATAACTTAAAAAGAAAAAGATACTTTTTTCCCAAAAAAATGACAAAAAATCGCCTTTTTTTAATTTTTTAAATTTAAATGCCTATAACTTTGGACTCAGTCATGATTTTTACATAATTCTTTCACTGCTTGGTATATAAACTTGTTGTTAAGCAAATAAAAAAAAATGGCGAAAATCGGGAATATTTGGACCTGCTATTATCAAAAAAACTAAAGTAAGGAGGGTAAAAATTTTAAAATTTTAATATTCAAATGCGAATATCTCCTAAACTATAAGAGATAATTTACTGCTACGACGACATTTTTTATAGTGCTCGATGAGGAGATTCTATATACGAAATTTTTTTTAAATCGGAACTCAAATGAAGAAATAGGATCGTTTTAAAAATTTAACATAGCCGAGGTGTCCTAATTTGATGACCCCCCGCCGGGCCCCTGGTTGGCCTATAAGGTCCAAATTCAAAACCTAAACTCGACAACACCTCCTCTTTGTGCATACCAAATTTCATTAAAATCGGATTAACCGTTTAGAAGTTACCGAATTATTTCCCTCTTTTTTTTTTCCTATACCACTGTGTGACGTGAAACAGAACTGCACTAATCGAATTGGTACTAAACATGACTTTTTAATTTAGAAAATAATATTTTTTTTAAGTTTGAATAAATATCTGGCTATAATTTATTTTTAATTTCCCTAGAATAGAAACTCTAACCATGACCAATATCCCTCCATTTTTATTATTTTGACCAGAAAAAGAAACGAATTAAAGATGAAAAATTAAAAAAACGAACATTAACATGTTAATGAAAACAAACACGAAATTTGTTTATTCATTGAATGGAGGATGATTATTTTATTTACGATTTGTTTATCTTGAAACAACAAGTGAAAAATACAAAAATTTAAATGACTTCATCGGAGTACACGATGAACAATTTTCTTTTTTCCCTCAATTTTCTCCCAAATTTTATGGATCATACTCAAGAGCAATAAAAAGAATTAAAGTATTCAAATGATTGCCATGGTTGTTGCATTTGAGGGCCAGTGGAAGAACACACACACACAAGAAAATAATGCACCATCATTGGGTATACGTGGGTAGGTAGGAATCGGAGAAGAAAAACAAACAGGAATCATATTGTTAAAGTTTCACTTTTGTTTTGGAAAATAGCATTGAGGAGAAAGGAAAACTTTTTTATAGAGTTGGATGAACATTTATCTAATGTAAACTATAAAAAAAATGTTTTTGAGTAGCTAATAAAATTTTATGATAGTTCGAGGAAGCGTTAATAGATTCTTTATAAACTATGAATTTGTGCTTTCAAAGAAATGTACATACAAACATATAGAGGAGCTTAATTATAAAGCATTTTAGTTTTGCTTTAAATTTGAAAAACCGTATTTACATTTAGAAATTCAAATTATTTTCCCAAATTGATTTTTTTAAACAATTGAGAGAACATTTTTTTAAGATTATCTATTATACATATTAGACATTGAAAAAAAGTTTAATTTTCTGTTGCCTAATTTATTATTAGCGAAAGATTGATAAAGATAAATTAAATAAAATAAACATTGTTTAGAAAATTTCCAGTAATCAATCTATGTGCATATGTATGTATGTAATGGGTTCCTTTGGTATGTTTTTCAAATTTAAAGTTCGAATAAAGGGTTGCCAGTTTCTTTTTGGAGCATATTTTGTTTTATCAGACATATTGAACTGAACTAGAACTGCACAAGAACTGAACTAGAACTGTACTAGAACTGAACTACAACTGAACTAGATCTGAACTAGAACTGAACTAGAACTGAACTAGAACTGAACTAGAACTGAACTAGAACTGAACTAGAACTGAACTAGAACTGAACTAGAACTGAACTAGAACTGAACTAGAAGAACTAGAACTGAACTAGAACGAACTGAACTAGAAACTGAACTAGAACTGAACTAGAACTGAACTAGAACTGAACTAGAACTGAACTAGAACTGAACTAGAACTGAACTAAACTGAACTAGAACTGAACTAGAACTGAACTAGAACTGAACTGAACTAGAACTGAACTAGAACTGAACTAGAACTGAACTAGAACTGAACTAGAACTGAACTAGAACTGAACTAGAACTGAACTAGAACTGAACTAGAACTGAACTAGAACTGAACTAGAACTGAACTAGAACTGAACTAGAACTGAACTAGAACTGAACTAGAACTGAACTAGAACTGAACTAGAACTGAACTAGAACTGAACTAGAACTGAACTAGAACTGAACTAGAACTGAACTAGAACTGAACTAGAACTGAACTAGAACTAGAACTGAACTAAACTGAACTAGAACTGAACTAGAAACTGAACTAGAACGAACTAGAACTGAACTAGAACTGAACTAGAACTGAACTAGAAACTGAACTAGAACTGAACTAGAACTGAACTAGAACTGAACTAGAACTGAACTAGAACTGAACTAGAACTGAACTAGAACTGAACTAGAACTGAACTAGAACTGAACTAGAACTGAACTAGAACTGAACTAGAACTGAACTAGAACTGAACTAGAACTGAACTAGAACTGAACTAGAACTGAACTAGAACTGAACTAGAACTGAACTAGAACTGAACTAGAACTGAACTAGAACTGAACTAGAACTGAACTAGAACTGAACTAGAACTGAACTAGAACTGAACTAGAACTGAACTAGAACTGAACTAGAACTGAACTAGAACTGAACTAGAACTGAACTAGAACTGAACTAGAACTGAACTAGAACTGAACTAGAACTGAACTAGAACTGAACTAGAAGAACTAGAACTAGAACTGAACAGAACTGAACTAGAACTGAACTAGAACTGAACTAGAACTGAACTAGACTGAACTAGAACTGAACTAGAACTGAACTAGAACTGAAACTAGAACTGAAAAACTGAACTGAACTGAACTAGAACTGAACTAGAACTGAACTAGAACCTGAACTAGAACTGAACTAAGAACTGAACTAGAACTGAACTACGAACTAGACTAACTAGAACCTAGAATGAACTAGAACTGAACGAGAACTGAACTAGAGACTGAACTAGACTAACTAAACTGAACTAAAACTGACTAGAACTAACTAGAACTGAACTAGAACTGAACTAGAACTGAACTAGAACTGAACTAGAACATGAACTAGAACTGAACTAGAACTGAACTAGAACTGAACTAGAACTGAACTAGAACTGAACTAGAACTGAACTAGAACTGAACTAGAATGACTATGAACGGACTAGAACTGAACTAGAACTGAACTGAACTGAACGAGAACTGAACTGAACTGACTAGGAAACTGAACTAGAACTGAACTAGAACTGAACTAGAACTGACTAGAACTGAACTAGAACTGAACTAGAACTGAACTAGAACTGAACTAGAACTGAACTAGAACTGAACTAGAACTGAACTAGAACTGAACTAGAACTGAACTAGAACTGAACTAGAACTGAACTAGAACTGGACTAGAACTGCAGTAAAAGTAGAACTGGAACTGATCTAGAGCTAGAACTGAACTAGAATATTTCAAAAGTTTTTATTAGAAAATAAACCCATGTCAAAAAAATTAATTATTTTACTTAAATTTAAAATTTTTCTTGTTTAAAATTTCTTTTAAAATATAATTTTTCCAAAAGGAATTAAAATTGGAAACATTCGAAATATAAATAAATAAATTGTAAAAAATAACAACAAAATTTCATACCTACCTTTTGGGGGTATATTAAAGATTGTACTTAGTGTTTATTTTCTAAACCACTTAAGCCTTTTTTATGTTCGACTGACTTATTGTAAGTAATATCTACTTAAATGTTCCTGCATACTTGAGAATGTCAATTGTTTAATTTAAAATTTATCATGCAAATGATTTTCTGAAATAATCTATGATTTATTATCCCGTTCTCTTGGGGGGAATTTAAATGCTATTTAAAAATATGTGTATGCATTTAAATTGAAGATTTATTAGTCTACATTGTTATACAATACTTATATATACAATATTTGCCCGTAATAACAACAATAAATACTTTGTGCTAATAATACAAATACAATAAATATAGGCTTGGGTACCAATATACATAAGTATGTATATAAAGGTATTTTTAAGTACCTCCTTCCTCTCCTTTTATGAAAATTAAGTTATACTTCTTTACGAACACCCAGTCACTATTGTCGTCATCATCTGCATTGCATATATTCAATTTAACCATTTTGGTCACGTTTCAAAATACTTTTAAAATAAAGCGTAATTTATATTTTTAGTTTCGTTTGTACTTTGAGAGAAATTTTAAAATACTTGCCGATAATATTATAAATTATAAATGTATTTTATCTTAATTGGCATTTGTTATTAAGTTAGAGTTTACTAAATATAATTTATTGGTCATTGAAACTAAGTTAAGATTGGTCCTACTTAAGCAATGTAATTAGCATTAAACAATGCCAACTACTTACCAATGTAATTCTTGTTAATACAATTATTATTATTTATAATTTAGTTATTATTATTATTTTTAGAAAATTCAGTTTTCCTTAAAAACCCCAGAAGATTTATACGTTTTCAAAAAAATTATAAAATTTTATCCAATACACACAATAAATTTCTGGAAAATTATCCCAAATCAGAGAAACATGGGTTCATCAAAATTTATCATGACATTTAAATCTTGTATTTTTAATATTTAATTTTATTCATTCTATTTTAAAACACTGAAATGTCATAAAAATTGTAATTTTATTTTCATATCGATGATGTTCAAATAAAAATCCTTTTTGACTGCAGCAAATCAATTTTATATACATACATACATATTTACATTAAAAGTGTATGTATGTTCTGGCCATTACAGCCCAAATGGAAATTGGGAAAGACTATCTTAAGTAACCCTGTTGAGCCGATATCTCGAAAAGTTTTCTCAAGGCAATCACTCAATCGACTAAGGCTTTCGTTACTTTAAAAAACTAAAAAATTTGAATATGACAACAAATATCACATTCGGTCTATAGTCTAGTCTATAGTGTAGTCTAGTGTAGTTTATAGTCTAGTCCATAGTGTAGTCTATAGTGTAGTCTATAGTGTAGTCTATAGTCTAGTCAATAGTGTAGTCCATAGTGTAGTCTATAGTGTAGTCTATAGTCTAGTCTATAGTCTAGTCCATAGTGTAGTCCATAGTGTAGTCTATAGTGTAGTCTATAGTCTAGTCCATAGTGTAGTCTATAGTCTAGTCCATAGTGTAGTCTATAGTGTAGTCTATAGTGTAGTCTATAGTGTAGTCTATAGTGTAGTCTATAGTGTAGTCTATAGTCTAGTCTATAGTCTAGTCTATAGTCTAGTCTATAGTCTAGTCTATAGTCTAGTCTATAGTCTAGTCTATAGTCTAGTCTATAGTCTAGTCTATAGACTAGTCTATAGTCTAGTCTATAGTCTAGTCTATAGTCTAGTCTATAGTCTAGTCTATAGTCTAGTCTATAGTCTAGTCTATAGTCTAGTCTATAGTCTAGTCTATAGTCTAGTCTATAGTCTAGTCTATAGTCTAGTCTATAGTCTAGTCTATAGTCTAGTCTATAGTCTAGTCTATAGCCTAGTCTATAGTCTAGTCTATAGTCTAGTCTATAGTCTAGTCTATAGTCTAGTCTATAGTCTAGTCTATAGTCTAGTCTATAGTCTAGTCTATAGTCTAGTCTATAGTCTAGTCTATAGTCTAGTCTATAGTCTAGTCTATAGTCTAGTCTATAGTCTAGTCTATAGTCTAGTCTATAGTCTAGTCTATAGTCTAGTCTATAGTCTAGTCTATAGTCTAGTCTATAGTCTAGTCTATAGTCTAGTCTATAGTCTAGTCTATAGTCTAGTCTATAGTCTAGTCTATAGTCTAGTCTATAGTCTAGTCTATAGTCTAGTCTATAGTCTAGTCTATAGTCTAGTCTATAGTCTAGTCTATAGTCTAGTCTATAGTCCAGTCTATAGTCTAGTATTGTCTAGTATATAGTCTAGTCTATAGTCTAGTCTATAGTCTAGTCTATAGTCTAGTCTATAGTCTAGTCTATAGTCTAGTCTATAGTCTAGTCTATAGTCTAGTCTATAGTCTAGTCTATAGTCTAGTCTATAGTCTAGTCTATAGTCTAGTCTATAGTCTAGTCTATAGTCTAGTCTATAGTCTAGTCTATAGTCTAGTCTATAGTCTAGTCTATAGTCTAGTCTATAGTCTAGTCTATAGTCTAGTCTATAGTCTAGTCTATAGTCTAGTCTATAGTCTAGTCTATAGTCTAGTCTATAGTCTAGTCTATAGTCTAGTCTATAGTCTAGTCTATAGTCTAGTCTATAGTCTAGTCTATAGTCTAGTCTATAGTCTAGTCTATAGTCTAGTCTATAGTCTAGTCTATAGTCTAGTCTATAGTCTAGTCTACTAGTCTATAGTCTGTCTATCGTCTAGTCTATAGTCTAGTCTATAGTCTAGTCTATAGTCTAGTCTATAGTCTAGTCTATAGTCTAGTCTATAGGTCTAGTCTATAGTCTAGTCTATAGTCTAGTCTATAGTCTAGTCTATAGTCTAGTCTATAGGTCTAGTCTATAGGTTATAGTCTATGTATATAGTCTAGTCTATAGTCTAGTCTATAGTCTAGTCTATAGTCTAGTCTATAGTCTAGTCTATAGTCTAGTCTATAGTCCTAGTCTATAGTCTAGTCTATAGTCTAGTCTATAGTCTAGTTCGTTAGTATAGTCTAGTCTCTAGTCTAGTCTATAGTCTAGTCTATAGTCTAGTTCTATAGTCTAGTCTATAGTCTAGTCTATAGTCTAGTCTATAGTCTAGTCTATAGTCTAGTCTATAGTCTAGTCTATAGTCTAGTCTATAGTCTAGTCTATAGTCTAGTCTATAGTCCTAGTCTATAGTCTAGTCTATAGTCTAGTCTATAGTCTAGTCTATAGTCTAGTCTATAGTCTAGTCTATAGTCTAGTCTATAGTCTAGTCTATAGTCTAGTCTATAGTCTAGTCTATAGTCTAGTCTATAGTCTAGTCTAGTCTAGTCTATAGTCTAGTCTATAGTCTAGTCCGGTCTATAGTCTAGTCTATAGTCTAGTCTATAGTCTAGTCTATAGTCTAGTCTATAGTCTAGTCTATAGTCTAGTCTATAGTCTAGTCTATAGTCTAGTCTATAGTTCAGACTATAGTCTAGTCTATAGTCTAGTCTGGGCATACAACGTTCGTTTTGAGCTTTTTTGCATCTAAGTTTCTATAAATTATTAAATTACTTTTGATCTTGTCTTTAGCACTAAATTTCCAATTGGTTAGGATTTTCGATTTTTTCAATATTTTTATTTTGATGTTGCAGTTTTTTTATAAGTTGTACTAAACTGTTCTTTTTTATTGCATAAATCTTTAGTTTTGCTAAGCTTAAACAACAGCAGCAGTAAATGTAGTTTAAGTACTATAAAATACAAAGGAGCAAAAAAACTAAAACGTTTACAAAGCAGAAAAGAAATACAAGAGGAGTATCGTCGTATATTTAAAATATAGTTTAAAATCAATATTTTAATATAATATATTGATATAAATACGTGAGCGCTTATAGTTTTATATAAATCTGCATATGAGTATGAATGAATACAGAGTTTTCAAAGAAAGAATTTTAGCAAAAAAGTTAAACTACTCTTCAGTAGTTTTCCTTTAGTACCTTTTAGATAAAATTTTTTTTAATTTTTTTTTTCTAATTTATTGCAAATTTTATTTTGAAAATACGTTTTACAGAAAAATGTGTCTTAAGTTTTATATAAAAATAAAATATTATTTAAAAATTTTTAATAAATTTAAGAATTAATACTTTTCTCTCACTGTTTTACCAATATAAAGTGAACTTGGTAGCAAAGGCTTTTTAAAAAAGCACATTCAGAAAACACATAAATACACTGAAAGGAATTGAAAGCAGAATAAAAGCTTAAAAGTTGATTGAACTATTTGCTTCCATTTATCCTTTTGCTGGTGTTTTTTTCATTTGACCTTCAGTGTATGTGTATATGCCATTACATATTTTCCCATTCATTTAAAACTTAAAACTATTTGAAACCATAAAATGAATGTTTTATTTTTGGTCACTGACAAAATATTTTATTTAATTTATTGCGTACATGTGAGTTTTCCTTTTTGGAAAGGGTGTGAGAGAATCCTTGTTTTTCTTTTGTATAGATTAATATAATCTAAAATATAAGTTTGAATGTTTACAAACATAGACTGCGCTGTTTTAAATTCGAAATATTTTCATATTTTTTTTATCGTATCAATGATATTTGATATGTACTAGTTTCTTTAATAATATTTATTATTATTGCTTTGTTATTGCTGTAGCTGCTATTTTGTATATTTTCAATATGTCCTGAGAGACTCATACACAGACACACATGCTCTTTTCTTTACAAGAACTTTCACTTTTCAATTTTAAAGTGAAGATGAAGAGAGTATGTGTTGAGTCCAGTCAATGAATTTGGTAGATTTTTGACATATTTTAAGCCCCTTATCATTCAACACAAACTAATTTGGGAAATCGTCAGAAAAAAAATCTGAAAATATTGTTTAAACAGTAAATATTCTTAAAATGTTTTTCAGCATCAGAAAAAAGTTAATATTTGTTTATATGTATTTATACTGTCATGGTGGAATTCAAAATATTGTAAACTAAATAATTAAATCTATTTTATGTATCTTTTGGTTTTAACTTTCTCAAAAATTCTCTGAAATGGAAAAATCAAATAAAAACTTTCTTTCACTACTTACGCATTAGAATTTTAAGTCATTATTTTAACAGGGTGATAACATTGGAGGCATGTATTAACCACGATCGTTTACAAATAGTCTAGTCTATAGTCTAGTCTATAGTCTAGTCTATAATATAGTCTATAGTCTATAGTCTAGTCTATAGTCTAGTCTATAGTCTAGTCTATAGTCTAGTCTATAGTCTAGTCTATAGTCTAGTCTATAGTCTAGTCTATAGTCTAGTCTATAGTCTAGTCTATAGTCTAGTCTATAGTCTAGTCTATAGTCTAGTCTATAGTCTAGTCTATAGTCTAGTCTATAGTCTAGTCTATAGTCTAGTCTATAGTCTAGTCTATAGTCTAGTCTATAGTCTAGTCTATAGTCTAGTCTATAGTCTAGTCTATAGTCTAGTCTATAGTCTAGTCTATAGTCTAGTCTATAGTCTAGTCTATAGTCTAGTCTATAGTCTAGTCTATAGTCTAGTCTATAGTCTAGTCTATAGTCTAGTCTATCTATAGTCTATAGTCTATAGACTATAGTCTATATCTATAGTCTAAGTCTATAGTCTAGTCTAGTCTAGTCTATGTCTATAGTCTAGTCTAATAGTCTAGTCTAGTCTATAGTCTAGTCTAGTCTATAGTCTAGTCTAGTCTAGTCTAGTCTAGTCTAGTCAGTCTAGTCTATAGTCTAGTCTGTAGTCTAGTCTATAGTCTAGTCTATAGTCTAGTCTATAGTCTAGTCTATAGTCTAGTCTATAGTCTAGTCTATAGTCTAGTCTATAGTCTAGTCTATAGTCTAGTCTATAGTCTAGTCTATAGTCTAGTCTATAGTCTAGTCTATAGTCTAGTCTATAGTCTAGTCTATAGTCTAGTCTATAGTCTAGTCTATAGTCTAGAGTCTATAGTCTAGTCTATAGTCTAGTCTATAGTCTAGTCTATAGTCTAGTCTATAGTCTAGTCTATAGTCTAGTCTATAGTCTAGTCTATAGTCTAGTCTATAGTCTAGTCTATAGTCTAGTCTATAGTCTAGTCTATAGTCTAGTCTATAGTCTAGTCTATAGTCTAGTCTATAGTCTAGTCTATAGTCTAGTCTATAGTCTAGTCTATAGTCTAGTCTATAGTCTAGTCTATAGTCTAGTCTATAGTCTAGTCTATAGTCTAGTCTATAGTCTAGTCTATAGTCTAGTCTATAGTCTAGTCTATAGTCTAGTCTATAGTCTAGTCTATATAGTCTAGTCTATAGTCTAGTCTATAGTCTAGTCTATAGTCTAGTCTATAGTCTAGTCGTATAGTCTAGGTCCTATAGTCTAGTCTATAGTCTAGTCTATAGTCTAGTCTATAGTCTAGTCTATAGTCTAGTCTATAGTCTAGTCTATAGTCTAGTCTATAGTCTAGTCTATAGTCTAGTCTATAGTCTAGTCTATAGTCTAGTCTATAGTCTAGTCTAGTCTAGTCTAGTCTAGTAGTCTAGTCTAGTCTATAGTCTAGTCTATAGTCTAGTCTAGTGCTATAGTCTAGTCTATAGTTCTAGTCTCTAGTCTAGTCTATAGTCTCTAGTCTAGTCTAGTCTAGTCTATAGTCTAGTCTATAGTCTAGTCTATAGTCTAGTCTAGAGTCTAGTCTAGCTAGTCTTAGTCTAGTCTATAGTCTAGTCTTAGTCTAGTCATAGTCTAGTCTATAGTCTAGTCTATAGTCTAGTCTATAGTCTAGTCTATAGTCTAGCATATAGTCTAGTCTATAGTCTAGTCTAAGTCAGTCTATAGTCTAGTCTATAGTCTAGCCTATAGTCTAGTCTATAGTCTAGCCTATAGTCTAGTCTATAGTCTAGCCTATAGTCTAGTCTATAGTCTAGTCTATAGTCTAGTCTCTAGTCTATAGTCTATTCTATAGTCTAGTCTATAGTCTAGTCTATAGTCTAGTCTATAGTCTAGTCTATAGTCTAGTCTATAGTCTAGTCTATAGTCTAGTCTATAGTCTAGTCTATAGTCTAGTCTATAGTCTAGTCTATAGTCTAGTCTATAGTCTAGTCTATAGTCTAGTCTATATCTAGTCTATAGTCTAGTCTATAGTCTAGTCTATAGTCTAGTCTATAGTCTAGTCTAGTCTAGTCTAGTCTAGTCTAGTCTATAGTCTAGTCTATAGTCTAGTCTATAGTCTAGTCTATAGTCTAGTCTATAGTCTAGTCTATAGTCTAGTCTATAGTCTAGTCTATATGTCTAGTCTATAGTCTAGTCTATAGTCTAGTCTATAGTCTAGTCTATAGTCTAGTCTATAGTCTAGTCTATAGTCTAGTCTATAGTCTAGTCTATAGTCTAGTCTATAGTCTAGTCTATAGTCTAGTCTATAGTCTAGTCTATAGTCTAGTCTATAGTCTAGTCTATAGTCTAGTCTATAGTCTAGTCTATAGTCTAGTCTATAGTCTAGTCTATAGTCTAGTCTAGTCTAGTCTAGTCTATAGTCTATAGTCTATAGTCTATAGTCTAGTCTAGTCTATAGTCTAGTATAGTCTATAGTCTAGTCTAGTCTATAGTCTAGTCTAGTCTAGTCTAGTCTAGTCTAGTCTAGTCTAGTCTAGTCTAGTCTAGTCTAGTCTAGTCTAGTCTAGTCTGTCTAGTCTAGTCTAGTCTAGTCTAGTCTAGTCTAGTCTAGTCTATCTAGTCTAGTCTAGTCTATAGTCTAGTCTAGTCATAGTCTAGTCTATAGTCTAGTCTATAGTCTAGTCTATAGTCTAGTCTATAGTCTAGTCTATAGTCTAGTCTATAGTCTAGTCTATAGTTAGTCTATAGTCTAGTCTATAGTCTAGTCTATAGTCTAGTCTATAGTCTAGTCTATAGTCTAGTCTAGTGTCTAGTCTTATAGTCTAGTCTAGCGTCTAGTCTAGTCTATAGTCTAGTCTATAGTCTAGTCTAGCTCTAGTCTAGTCTATAGTCTAGTCTATAGTCTAGTCTATAGTCTAGTCTATAGTCTAGTCTATAGTCTATTCTAGTCTATAGTCTAGTCTAGTTCATAGTCTAGTCTAGTCTTTATAGTCTAGTCTATAGTTTCAGTCTATAGTCTAGTCTATAGTCTATTCTTTAGTCTCGTCTATAGTCTAGTCTATAGTCTAGTACTATAGTCTAGTCTATAGTCTAGTCTATCGTCTCGTCTATAGTCTAGCTATAGTCTAGTCTATCGGTCTCGCCATATAGTCTCGTCTATAGCTCAGACCTATAGTCTAGTCTATAGTCTAGCCTCTAGTCTAGTCTATAGTCTAGTCTATAGCTAGTAGTCATAGTCTATTCTATAGTCTAGCTATAGTCTAAGTCTATAGTCTAGTCCTATAGTCTAGTCTATAGTTCTATGTCTAGTCTATAGTCTAGTCTATAGTCTAGTCTATAGTCTAGTCTATAGTCTAGTCTAGTCTAGTCTAGTCTAGGCTAGTCTAGTCTAGTCTATAGTCTAGTCTATAGTCTAGTCTATAGTCTAGTCTATAGTCTAGTCTATAGTCTAGTCTATAGTCTAGTCTATAGTCTAGTCTATAGTCTAGTCTAGTATAGTCTAGTCTATAGTCTAGTCTAGTCGAGTCTATAGTCAATTTCAACCGTTTTTTTTTTGTCAAATGTCAACTATACCGAAACCTGTTTTTGAAAAATGTCGAATAATTGAGTACACTAGTATATAGATTACACACACTATGCGATATAAATAAATACCTGGGAAGTGATACTATTTTTCTGAAAGGTGGATGGGAGTAGAACAAGAATATGTTTTGGAAATTTGCCAAACACCTCCAAAATCTTGAGTTATGGATAAAAAACCGGTTTTTCGTACCTTTAGGCACTTATAAGTCAGTAATTTAGTTAAATCTGGACCGTTTTTTAGTTTCTCCACGGATTTAGAAAGCAGAAGCTGAGGCCTTTATAATGACATATATAACGTTTAAGTAACCTGGAGAGATATGTGTGAATTTCATCAGCAAACATATTTTTTATTTAAGTTTTGCACCGTTGTTCAAGATTGGAGATGTTTTTTGAAAGTATTTTATATAGGAACCGTACTATTTATTAATTGATTAGAAACTCATGTCTATTCATGAGAAAAAGGCAACTTTGTTTTTAAAAATCCGTTAGAAATTGACAACGTTATTGATATTTTTCTTAATACAAAATTGTTCATAAACTGATTTTCTGAAGGATGCTTTATATGGGGGAAAGGGTTAAATATAGGCCGATCCTTGAAAAATTTTGTGTAATGATTTATGTTTATATTAAAGTTATTTATGCTGAATTTCATCGTGATATTAATATTAAGAGGACAATTATGGAATTCAAGTCGTTTTCTGGAGGAGGGTTTGTATGGGGACTAGGGTCAAATAACACCGTATTGTCTAAAGAATCAGCAGTATCACTAAAGATTACAGCGAACTCATTTTTGTATTGTTTGGACCTTATTTGGCCCTAGTGCCCATGCAAATCCTCCTTCAGAAAATGACTTGAATTCCATAATTCTCTTAATTACATCAATATCACGATGAAATTCAGAATAAATAACTTTTATATAAATCTCAATATTTCCACCAAATTGTATGAGGATTGGCCCATATAAAACATCTTTCGGAAAATCAGTTTTGGAAAAATTTTGTATTAAGAAAAAGATCAATAACGTCGTCAATTTCTAACGGATTTTTAAAAACAAAATTGAGTTTTTCTCATGAATAGACATGGTTTTCTAATCAATTAATAAATAGTACGGTTCCTATATAAAATACTTTCAAAAAACATCTCCAAACTTGAACAACGGTGCAAAACTTAAATAAAAAATACGTTTGCTGATGAAATTCACACATATCTCTCCAGGTTACTTAAACGTTATATATGTCATTATAAAGGCCTCAGCTTCTGCTTTCTAAATCCGTGGAGAAACTTAAAATCGGTCTAGATTTAACTAAGTTACTGACTTATAAGTGCCTAAAGGTACGAAAAACCGGTTTTTTACCCATAACTAAAGATTTTGGAGGTGTTTGGCAAATTTCCAAAACATATTCTTGTTCTACTCCCATTCACCTTTCAGAAAAATAGTATCACTTCCCAGGTATTTCAATTTTCGTTTATTTTGTCTCACTGTGTTATTTAATCGAAAATTTTAATTTTTACATTCCCGGGAATACCGTCATAACTACAAATCGGTTAATGAAAATTTCGTAATATTCTTGATATAAAAATTTCCTAAACACCCTCGTTTGTTAAAAACATAACGAATAATTCTACTCAATTTCACCACAAACTGTTCTATTATCATGTAATTGTAAATGAAATTGATGTAAAGAAAATATAAACGTCAAAATACAAAATAATTGCATAAATTACAAATTTTATGTGAGTGATTAAAACTCCATTATAATAAAAATCATGTAGATTCTTAGACCATTATATACTAACTGATGACTATTCCTCAATTACCACTCAACTCTCTATGGGTGCAAAATGAGGGAGAAACAAAACAACAACATTATAAATTTAAGTGCATGAACGGCTGACTGGCTAACTGGCGGATCTAATAAGAATAGAAAATTAAACAAATAAATACGAATAGAACACGATCAATTGTAGTACCTACCACATAATAATAATAATAATATGTTAAAAGTAAGAGTTTTTTGAATATTATATTTCGCAGGGATGGACATTTTTAAGTTCAAGAGAAATATTAAATATATATTTTTGTAAGAATCAAGTAGTTTAAGATCATGTAAATGAATTAATGATTTTCTGAAATATGTATATCTTATTATAAATAAGTTTGTTAATTTAAGTCAGACAAGGGAATTATACTCAATTTTCCATCTCTGCAATATATCACTGTGTATGAATGGCTGCCAGCTACTAATCAAAGTTTTTTCTTCCAAAATCTTTATCAAATCATAGACGTACATACAAAATTATAATGATGATTTCATAGAAAATGGTCTTGATTATCAAAGTATTGATTTTTTCTTTACGCGAGAAAAATAAATGTAATTTTCAAATGTTTATTTTCATATTAGCAAATAATATGTTGTTGTATTGTATATAATTTGCGTTAAAATCATTTATTGTATTGTTCTTGTTTTTTGTGTTTTTTTTTTTTTTTGTTTTGAATAAAATAATGTTTACCAGCGCTGCTGGAACAGATGCGCTTAATGTTTTGATAGTGTAGAAAAACAACAATTTTGGTGTTGAACATTAAAATATTTTTTATTGCAATCTTTATTTTGGCAATTATAAAGTACAATTTGTTTGTTTATTTTTTTGGGGAATAGAAATAGAAATTCATTTTGTATATTCATTAGTTTCAAACACTAGGAAATTTTAACAGCACATTGTCAGTGTTTCACTGTTTTTCTTTTCTAGTTTATTTGGTAAAATTTAGAAAAATAAATAAAAGTTTAAATGTGAATTCTTAATACATATTTTTATAGACTTTAAGAATATTTTCTATATGAATAAAAATAGTAAGAAATGTTGTTTTTAATTACAAAATATTATAATTATTACAAAATTTCTAAAATCAATTAAATTATTGATATAATCATTAAATTCTTAAGTATCCCAGCAAAAGCATGGTAATGACTTGTACCAAAGAATATTTAATGCAGGGAATGTGCGTCTCATACAAGATAAAATTTCAATAGCGGATCGTGATACATAAAGAATACGTGTAACTCATAACAACCCGCACGTCGAGATGCCAATTCTTGTAATAAATATCCTGTGCTTGTACTTACTCAAGAACTTACTTCTCATTTACTACTATATACCGCCAGTGCTAGTAATGACTTACAAATAGCTGTATACGTAAGTATTTGACTATTTGTTTTAAATATTGATGTTTACAAAACCGAAAAATAGCGTCAAAACCCAGTGGACTTATTCTCGTAGACTACTTTTTTGTCTCAAAAGCAAAACTACTTACTTAACTCTTTATTTCTAAGCGATCGTAGTAAGTACTTACCTAACTCTCTACTTATAAGTACCTTGCTTCCAATATCATCATTAAGTTTTCTATTTTATTATAAAATTTTCTTTTTTAAGATAATTCAATAAAATTATTTTTTTATAGAAAATTTTAATTAAAATTTATTTATAGAAAATGTTCTTTAAAATTCTCTTTTTATAGAAAATTTTTGTTAAAACTTCCATTTTAATACGAAATGTTCATTTTTATAGATGATTTTCGTTAAATTTGATTTTTAGAGAAAATTTTCGTTAAAATTCTATTCTCATAGAAAAATTTCGTTAAAATTTTCATTTTATAGAACTTGTACGTTAAAATTGCTTTTTAGAGCAAAATTTCGTTAAGATTTTCTTTCTATAGACAATTTTCGTTAAAATTTTCATTTTATAGAAAACTTTCGTTAAATTTTTCATTTTACAGAAAATTTTCATTAAAATTCTCTTTTTACAGAAAATTTTCGTTAAAATTATATTTTTATGAAAATTTTCTTCAACATTCTATTTTTATGGAAATTTTTCTTCAAAATTTTCTTTTTATAGAAAATTTTCGTTAAAATTATATTTTTATGGAAAATTTTCGTTAAAATTCTATTTTTAAAATTTTCTTTTAATAGAAAATTTTCGTTAAAATTTTCTTTTTATAGAAAATTTTCTTTTTATAGAAAATTTTCGTTAATATTTTCTTTTTATAGACAAATTTCGTTAATATTTTCTAAATTTCGTTAATATTTTCTTTTTATAGAAAAATTTCGTTAAAATTCTCTTTTTATAGAAAATTTTTGTTAAAATTTTCTTTTTATAGAAAATGTTTGTTAAAATTTTCTTTTTATAGAAAATGTTTGTTCAAATACTCATTTTATAGAAAATTTTCGTTCAAATTCTCTTTTTATAGAAAATTTTCGTTTAAATATTAAAAAATTTTTGGTTAAAAATAGGGTTTTAAAAGAAAATTTCGTTAAAATTATATTTTTAAAGAAAATTTCGTTAAAATTCTATTTTTAAAGAAAATTTTCATTAAAATTCTATATTGAAAGAACATTTTCGTTAATTTTTTTAAAGAGAATTTTCATTAAATTCTCTTTTCAAAGAAAAATGTAAAATTTTAAAATTGACTTTTTTAAGAAAACTTTCGTTAAAATTTCTCTTTCTAGAAAATTTCTGATATATTCTCATTTTTTTAAAAAATTTTCAATTAGTTTAATTTTTACAGAATTGCAAAACTTTGTAGTAAATTTCCTATAGTTAGCAGAAAAACCATCATTATCTTCGATGAAATTTTAATTTTTAAATATAGAAGTGTTAATAGCTTTTAACTGTAAAATTCATATTCTGTAAACATTTTAATGAATGAAATTTGAAAATGCAAAACTTTAGTATTTGTTTTCTTAGCAGTTTATGTTTTTTGTTTTGTTCTTAAATAGAAATTTTGTTCACACATTTATAAATGTGTTTTGCAAAAGCGGATGTGCGGTTAACCTCAACCTTTTCATTCGGGCCAGACAATTATGGAATTGAAAAAACAGAAAAGAGTTTTGTTCTTTTTGTTTTGATCTTCTTTCATTTGAAAGTGTTGCCATTATGAAAGGTGTGAATTCAATATATTTCCTTTGATTTCTAGATTAAAGTTTTTTTTTTCGGTTTTGTGTTGTAACAAAAGAAATTCAAATATTGACAGAAAATTTTTTATGGAAAAACTATAAAAACTAAAAATTTATACATTGTCAACTGTCAAAGGACCATTACCAGCATTTGTAACACTTCTCTAAGATATCAGTTATATATTTCACTTAAGCAAATTGTTCACAAATCAATAAAACTATATTTTAAAGTCATCAGCGGGAATTGAACCAGGAACTATTATTATTATTATTACTATTACAGAACAGTAATAGCAATTAGTAATACTAAAGTAGAATTAGTAACAATAAATAAAAGAAAATAGACATATTTAAGCATAAATAAAACGCCACATCAAAAGAAAATGTATTCATTTACTTTGACACTAAATCATTTCTAATGAAGTTGTACAATAATGCAAAAAAAAAGAAACAATTCCTAAAAAAATGCGTATAAAATATTAATTTGCACACAATTCCATTGAACTATTAAAATATTGTGTATATATGGGCATCAGGGGAATCCCCATTGCTGTCCATTGATTGTTCAAGAGAAAAGTCATGACGACACTTGCCATGCTGTCACGCCAACACGCAGCACACATGACACTCTTAATTCTAAACGCATCATCATGTGAAAAAGACAAACAAATTTGAACAATAAATAAAAAACATAAATATTATTGTGAACACATACTATATACATACAATATTTTCTTCATAATTTGTCCGACTGTCTGTCTGTCTGTCTGTCAGTCCTTCTATTAAGTGTTAAGTGAGAAGAAATTGATACTATTTAAGTGTCATCAAGTATTTAATTTGCGATTATGACAAGTTGTTGAATGAGAACAAGTGAATATATACTTATGAGTGGGATAAGTTTGTTTGCACTACAAAGTTGATAGATTTTTTTTGTTAGCGCCTAGGGTGTTGAGGGAACACTAGTGAATACAACTCTTATGTGTGGGTTCAACATTTCTAATGGGGGCAAATATTATTAACCGTCGATATGGAATGGACGGACTATGTCTATATGCATAGAAAATATAAATTTTGAAATAATAATTGTCTTGTCTGTTGACTAGTTTATGGATTATATGTGGACTAGTCTTTTGACTAGGGTCTAGCCTATGAAGTCATATAAGGTTCAAGTCAGTCTATGGACTAGTCTATATTCTAGTCTAATCTATGATCTAATTTATATTCTAGTCTATGGTCTACTCTACGGACTTATCTATGACTCTATAGACTATGACTCTATAGCCTATGGTCTAAGCTATGGACTAGTCCAGGATCTATTGTATGATCTAGTCTATGGACTATATAGTATTCTGGTCTAGCTTATTGATTAGCCTATGATATGTGGCTTATGGTCTAGACTTGCCTATGGTCTTGTCAATGGACTTGTTTATGGTCTGGTCTATCAAATAGTCTATTGTGTGGACTACGGCCTAGTATAGGGTCCAGTCTATGGTTTAGTCTATAGACTACTCAATGGTCAAATCAATTGGCTAGCCTATGGTGTAGTCTATGGACTAACAAATGGTCTAGTCTATGAACTAGTCTATGATCTGGTCGGTGGATTAGTAAATAGACTTGCCTATGGATTAGTCTATGGTCTAGTCAATGAAGTAGTATGTGGACTAGTCTAATATATAGATTACTTTGTGGTCTAGTCTATTGACTAGTCTATGATCTAGCCTATTGACTAGAATATGGTCTAGTGTATAAACAAGTATATGGCCTGTCTATTGACTAGACAATGGACTAGCCTGTTGATTAGAATTCATTTTGTCACAATTGACTACTCTGTGGACTAGTTTATGGTCTAGTCCATAAAATAGTCTATGCTCTAGTCTATGAACTAGTGTATGGTGTGGTTTATGGACTAGCCGATAGACACAACTCTTTAATTGAAAAAAATACCCATTCAAGCCTTTCAATTCATCACAAAGTTCAAATCTCTTTGCAACATTTTCAAATATTTTTTAATATTCTTAAATTGCTTTATTGTGTTTTTTAAATTATTTTGAAATGAAAACATGACTTTACCTGCGGCTATCAAAAGATGTCGCTTTTTAAGAACACATTTAAATGCCAACGGCGTTATTTTTATATATTGTCGTCTTTGTGTTCTTTGTATGTGATTTTGTTTTTTTTTTTGCCCCCAAAATGTAAATAATTTGTTTATGTTTTTATTTTCCAAATTCCCCCTTTTTTCTCGTTGTTGTAGTTTTCTCTTTTTCTAAGAATTATTTTGCCTCAACATATTTGTATTGTATGTAAATGTTGTTGTTGTTGATTGCCACAATTATAATTTATATTCCAGACCCATTCAAGAAACAAATTTATGAGAGGAACTTTCTGTTTTTATTTTCGTTTTTGGTGTCTGTCGGTCTGTCCACTTTAGGAAGAAGTGTTGTGTCCCATTGCAATGTAATGCATTATTTTTATACATATTTTATTAACATGTGGTACTTACAGTAGACCCTCTTTAACTACACCCCACTTAAATATCCAAAAAAATACATACATATGTATGTATGTTCCCTGAAAGTTCTCTCGTATATATGCCGAAAGTATTGGCTTGACAAGTTTGGTAAAGTTATTATCCAGGGTTTACTGTATATATTCTATACATTCTTTTAGTATTTTGTCTGGCGTTTCAGTAGAGTGAGTGGTTTCTTCATTTAATTTCTTTTGCTGTTTTCTTAATTCTTATGAATTATTAAATAATTTTTCTTAATTTATTTTTCACTCATTATAGTAATAATGATGGCGCTGGCGTACGTCAGTATTCTGTAAGAATTATTTAATATTATTTCTGAAAGAAGCTGTCTATCATATGTATGATTAGTCACTATTAAACGTAGGTTCCCAAAATATACAGTGAAATTTAAACATATGCCAACAAGATATAAAACCTACTATATGTTTACAACAATTTTAAAACATTTTTATATTTCTTTAAAAAATCTAAAAAATTATTTCATAAAACTTTACCTATAATTTCTTAAAGTTTCTTTTCTTGTATACCATTATATGATTCACACTGTTAGCACGTGTATGCTAGTGGTACTATATATCGTTGTTTTGATGAAAATCTTTTCTTTTTTTTTATTTTGGTAAATGTTCAATAATTCCACTTAAATGATTTAAATGTTATTTGTTGTTAAAGTTTTCGTGCGTTGTTTTCATAATGAAGAGCAGCCTAAAAGACTTTTGACGTTTTTATTTTTTGTCTAGAGGGGATTTTATGGGTTTTAAGGTTTTGTCATCATTGGCCATTTTAATTTTTATTAAAAATAGAAAAAGCCAACAACAAACATTTTAATAGAATTTCACGTTTAATTGTCTGCCGAATTCTAGGAATAAGTGGTGAGTGGAAATTTTAAAAAAAAGACATGAAAATGTAAACAAAATTTTAGTTAAATTAAATTTAAAAGATGACAAAAAACATGATTTACAAGAAGAAATTTTGAATATATAGAACTGAATAAATCATGTTATACGTTATTTTCGATGGAAACTTTTTCAAAGTTAAATTATTTATCAAATTTCTAAAAATATATCTATAACACATAGTTTTTTGTCTAGACCTCATGGCTAATAAATGAAGGGTTTCTTTTGATATACAAATTGATATTTATAGAACAACTGTATGTTCCAAATGAATCCGAAAATATGGGAAAACTCATTTCTATTCGGAATTTTTATAATAAGTATCAGTCAGTTCCAAATGAAACAAAAATTTAGCAAAATTTGTTGTCGGAATTTTGTTCCTGTGTATCATATTTTTAGTCTGAGTTTGTAAGTTGTCAATAGGGAAATTCTTGAAATAATGTCTGATAGATTTGCATTCCGAACTTATCAAAGGTCTTGAGAAAATTGTTTTTATTTTGTTGATACTTTACAGCTGGCTGCACACAATCAAGGAACATCGACAAGAGTTCATTTTGTTACGATTCATTGAGTTTACATCTTGATGAATGGCAGATCATATCTCAGTTGGACATTTGCCTCGTAGCTTGCCGCAATCTAGCAAGTAGAGTGAATCGAAGAGATTTTGTATAGATACAACTAAATTAGTTCGATGATCGTGTTTAAACGATCTTCACTAATCAAGGAGCATCGATAAGAATTAATTTTTCACGATTCATTGAGATTATATCGTGTTGAATGCCAGATAAGATGCATTTCGTCAGATTCATTGAGATCATATGATGTTGAATGCCAGATAATATCTCAGCTGGAGATTTCCGCGATCCGAAGTAGAGTAAATTGATGAGATACAACTCAATGAAATCGATGATCATCGTATAACGATCTTCAAATTAATGATAGATCCTGGCTGATGCATTCAGGTCTAATTATTTAATTCTTTCCATTTCCGCGATGCAAAGTAGAGTGAATCGATGAGATTTCGTATTGGTACAACTCAATGAGATCGATGATCTTAATAAATGAATGCGCAGAAAAGTAATTTCAGTTCCGCTGAAACAATAACAATCGAAGGAATATCCCAAAATTTCTTGATCGTTCAGAGATTCGTTAACACTGTCAATAGGTTGAACATGTAACTCCGGTTCTTATTTAAGTATTATATAGAGAGAAAACTCTCTACTTATTGCTCATATTTTCTGGGCAATTAGACTAAGAATCTGAAAATTACCATAATAATCTTCCTTAGATTGTACTATTAATTTCTTTAAAAGAGATCGACCCTTTCCTGCCAAGAAATCCTAGACTACTCGTAGTGTTTAACTGTATCATAGCTGCAACAAAGACCTTAACTTGATTGCCAATAAATATTTCGACCTAAAGTGTTATATGTCTGCATCTAATAATGTTCCTCGAGCAGTTCAATTAAGAAAAAAGATCGTCTGCCAATAACCCCTGATCTTTGTGCCACCTAACTGACCCAAAGACATTGTCGACTTATCTCGTTGGCGTCAATATCTCGACCTAAAAGTCAATAGGTTAATTTAAAAGAAGGTACTATATCATAACGGACTTATCAGTGTATAATTGTATGTCTGAACCATTTACACGCAAAGTAAGCGGGAATTTGATTCAAGAGTGAATTTAACACCTCTTGGATTATCACTTACTATTCATCAGCTATTAGTACAAGATAATCTCACTGCACTATAATGATATTTGATAAAAGATATTACGATATCCTTAAATTTTGATTAAACCTCGTCATTTTCTAAAAATAATATAAAATATTTTATGAGTTTTTTCAACTTATTTATGGAAACAAGTAAATACAACTATAAACAACATGTTTTAATGATTTAAAGAAAATTAAAAAAAAAATACTGTAAAATTTTCAATAATTTTGAAAAAACTTGCGCCTATTTATAATTGTAAATATTTTGAGGCAAATGTAAAATAAAATATTTATACGATTTTTTTTTTAATAAAAAAAATCATGAAATAAAAATGTTTATTTTGAAAATGTGCAATTTTTTTCACTTGAAATACAAAAAATCTTTAAAATCTTAGGTTACGCTTTAGTGAAGGTCAAAAATTGCTAGAAATTTACACAATTAGAATAAGATGATGGAAAAGTTTTCAAAAAATCTTTTTTATTTCAGCTTTTTTTACATATCTTGGCAGAATGATTTATTATTGAAATCTTTGTGTTTCTATTAAATATTTATTAGGAAACACACAATGTGTGTGTTTTATATCCGCTACAGTGATATTCATCAGTATTATTGAATTTAAATGACTGGTAAATTTTGAGAATATAATTTTTGGCGTTGCAAACATTGGACAATAATATTGAAAACATTGTATAATTGCTATTTGTTTATAATACAAAGAAGTAAGAAATTAAAATATCATTATTTATAATTATAAACATTAGAGATTAGTACACATACTTATTGAAAAGAATAATAATATCATTATGGAATTTATAAGATTTTAAGCACACCGCAGTAAATTGAAGATCATTCAAAATACCAGGTTATAAATACCAGTTAAAAAAGGATTTTAATTTTTGGGTCTTTCGGGTGTAATTAAAGATCAAAGCTCTTCATCCCCTTGTTTACAGTGTTACACATAAGTTTTGTATAATTCTAGTACATTTCGTATGAATTTAACTCCAAAATAACATGCGAATCGAAATATTTCAATTTAATTGTTAAGTTAAAATTTCATTCAATTTAAAATGTAATTTATTAGAAATCAGCTGTGCTAATGCCTACAGAGCATTTATCTTAATTGATTTTATACCAAAATTTTTCAATATTTTCTTTACAAGAACTACATAGAATTTCATTTGTATTTTTCGTTCGAGTATTTACGGCATAATGAAAAACAACAAAAATAAATCAATGAAAATTGGGAAAACCGAAAAAAAGTTTTTGCTAAATATCTTTCATCAATAAAATTAATGAAACACACGTTTAACGATACAAATAGAAAAAATTATAAACTTATATACAACAAAAAATTTAAACAAATAAAGCAGAAATGGCGAAACCATGGAACGCGTTTACTGGCTTGGGTTAGATTGAAAGGAGGATCCAAAAAAATACACCAAAAGCGGGTCTGTTGAACGCCGCTTTATATGGAAGTATTCTATGAAGATATCCAGAAACTCAGTTTATTGAACGTAATAACTTAAAATTTTCCTATCATACACCAAGGTCGCTATTGGGCCTGTTGTGCTGCTCTCCTTTATATATAAAATGTTGCTGTTAAAGTCTGATGTACAGAAACTCAATTTCCTTGACGTAGTTCCTTAGAATTATACCATCAATGTCCTTAAAAGAGATTCAATAACTGAAACAACATTACTAACATGATATTTAGATTTGATTTCGATGAACGCCTTTTCCAAAGAAAATTTTCTGGAGTTGCACTATCCTTTCTATAATCTACATCCGTTTGAATCTGTTCGTATAGTTGTGCCCTTAATTCTGAGTCCACTCAGAATACGTACAACCCCGAACTTGCATATTCTGAGGAAGCTTATAGTTCTCTTCTCGTTAGCTTTATATATCTGGAATAATATCGATCCCAAGATATTTGGATAAAAGTTCAATTAAAACCCGGCAATAACAATTAAAGTTTTCTAGAGTTTCCCAATATCGCTCCTAGGATATTTTGAATCAAATTTTGATGAAACCCTGGCCATGACGAAGAAAGTTTTCTAGAGTTTCGCTGTTCTTTCCATGCTCTACATTTGTCTGAATTTGTTCTTATAGCAGTGCCCGTAATCCTGTAAGTCCATTCAGAAAACTTGGGACATTGAACTTGCTTATTCTAAAGAAGCTTCCTCTCGTTAGTGTTAATATCTAGAATACCAACGCTCCCAAAATATATGGACCTAATTTCGATGAAATCCTGGCAATGACAAAGAAAATTTTCTAGAGTTTCACTGACCTTTCCATGCTCTACATATATGAATCTGTTTATATAGCTGTGCCCGTTATCCTATGAGTCTAGTCAGAATACGAACAACTTCAAACTTGCTTTTTCTGAAGAAGCTTCTCGTCCAAAAAATATGTATTCCGTGACAAAACAACTGCTTAAGAACGAATCAAGTCAAATTCGGAGACCCCATTTTGTAGTGAAGCGCGTTTCAATGATAGCATTATAGACTATAAGGCCCGTCTGGTGAGGCAAAAGTTTCAAAACACTTTCTAAATGAAGTTTAACCGAACTTGCAACATGTGGTCGGATCATGATGGTCGTTTCAGGTCGCATATGGTTCAGATATTTTTCTAGCAACTCTTACTTTAAACAAATTCACTATGTTCGAGCCAGATTCCTTTAGATAGTCTGTGCCGGTTTGAGCACTAATAAGACGGGCGCTAGGTATATTTTGGAATATTATGGCTTTATATTTGGACAAATAATCGAAGAGATTTTTGGTCAATGATCGCTTAAAACTTTTTTGTATTCAGTACAGTTCCACTATAACCATCAGGCTCGAATTCACAATAATAGGAGAAGCCATGGATATTCTGGAATATTATAGCTTTATATCTGGTCGTATATTCCAGAAACGTAACTATTATGTTTAATAGAGATATCCTATGATAATCTAAAGCATTTTGAGTATTAATAACAAATGGAACCATTCTGGTCCCACCAAATACAGGGGAATTGCTTGATTCCATTGTTTTGGCGTCGATTCGGATGTTTGAAAGTAGTTAGATCCCCATTTTCATTGCCAGTAATGATGGAATTATGATAAGCAGTGAATAGATAAATTGTTGACTTTTCTTAAAGGCTTTTGAACTTTCAAAACTCTCAGAAGTCGCCTTCAGTTCAGACAATACAGCTTTAATTCTTTCGCAAAACATTATTAGCAACTTTCCAATTAAATATAGCATTTGCAAAAAAATAAATATTATATTTTAAATCAACATGAATAGAGCTTGAACCAGTTCCCAATTTACACACATTTAACTGTTACATTTGTTTTTTGGGGGTATTCGATAAATAAACCACTAAACAAATAACAGACAATAAACAGCAAATGGAAAAATATTTTCAATTCACCTGAACTTTGAGTTGAAAATTAAATATTGGTTTGTTTAGTTTTATGGAAATTGTTTACAGTTTTGCAAACGAAAAAAAAAAAAACAAATTGCTGAAATTTCCACGAATCTAAATTGTTAATGAAATAATTCAGCTTATAATCTAGATGAAAACATTTTTATATAATTATTTATATATTGAATATAAACAATTTAAAAAAGATGAAGAAGATTTCAAATATAAAATTGATGATTAAAACATTTTTTAATGAAATCTGTTCTAAGTTTAAGTATGAGTGGAAAAACCAATAATATTTTTTAATAAAATTAGTTCAAAGTTTAATTATTGATGGAAAAACCAATAATAATTTAATAAGCAAATGTCTACATAATGGTCTACCCAGCAAAAACTTACTTTGAAAAATGACGCTTTGTTGAAAAGCTGAAATAGTATTTTAAGTCATTATTTAAACACGTATATGACATTGAAGGTAAGTACTTACCATACTCCCTTACAAATAGGTTAAATAAGTAAGTAAGTAACAAATAAGTAGTTAAGTAACTTCTTACCATGATCGCCTGCAAATAGGGAGTTGAAGAGGACTGGACACGTTTGCGTACTAAGATAACGATTTAACTCATATGATTTGATATTACTTGGGGGCGTAGAAGTTATGTATCTATGATATTTTTTGAAAGTCATTATATAGTAGTTCTATAGAAGTTATTATTATGCTGTTATTTGAATGTTATAAATCTTCCTCAAATATTAAAAGTTTCAAATCTTTGAAACCCCTGCCCATTAACTTACTGTTCAAAATTAATTGTAGTTTAATTCAAAACGTTAAACACAATATAATTTCTATATAATTACCGTTAAAATTTATTATTCCTACGATAAGAAACATGAACGAAGAAGCAAATACAAAAAACAAACAAAACAGTACTCTTGCAAGTACAATGAACAAAATGTAAAATTAATACTAGTACAATATATGACCGGTTTTTTTGTTTTCCTCTTCGTTTTTTTTTTTTTTTTTTTTTTTTTTTTTGGAAACCAAAAAAAGTAAAAGTTATAAATATGTAAGTTAAAATCGCATAAAACTGTTTTTTTACAAAAAAAAAAAACTAATAAGAAAAACTTTCTACAAAACAAATTTTATTTTCCAAAAAAAAAAGTAATTGGTATTCCAAGTTGTACGAATAGCAACCAAAAAAGTTTAACCAACAAGAAAAAAATCACGTGTTTCAAAAATTAAATATTAAGTAAGAAAAAAAAAACAGTGTGTTAAACGGCATATGTCGAATAACATGTGAACCACAATTTTAAAAAGTTTTCACTGGTTCAAAAGGGACTTGTTTAGGCCGCATTATATTGAATTGTTTTTGGCAGTCATAAGCAAAAACAAAAATCTTTTTTTAGATTTAAGTTTGATTTACTCACTTTTAGTACTTGAAAATTTAAGTCATACTTAAAATTCTAAGACGATCTATCCATTTCTGTTAAAAGCACAATAGAGGCCGAACGGAAAGAGGTAAGGTTTGTTTGGTATTGAAAATGGGCAATATCGATCCACGTTTTCTGATGGACCCCCGAAAAACAGCTTTAATTGGCATTACTGTTTTTAAATAGCAATGAAATTCGACATAAATAAGTTTCATATAAGCCAAAATCACTCTAGCAATTTTTATGAGGATCGGTCCATATTTGACCCTACCACCCATAAAAGGTCACATTTAGAAAATGACTTTAACGCTCATTGCTGGCATAAAAATACCAGCAGATCTATGAAATTTGACATAAACAAGTTTTATTGGAACTGAAATCTTCCTACCAACTTCGGTGAAGATTGATCAATAATTACTTTAACTCTCATTAGTTACTTAAAAATACGACTTACGGCGATGAAATTTGAAATAAAAAACTTCTTTACGAAACATAGTGCAAAAGTTTATGAAGATCGGTCTAATAAGGTCCACTTCAGAAAATGACTTTAACGCTCAATAATTTGAATTTGATGAGGATTGGCCGATTACTGATCTAACCTAGGGTTATATAGTTGAAACGAAAAGTCGACTTTGGCATTTAGTTAAAAGTCGACTTTTTGCATTTTATGAAAAGTCGATTTTTTGACTTTTTTTCATTTAATTAAAGTCGACTTTTAGACTTTTTGACTTTTAGTATTTTATAAATAGTAGACTTTTCGAGTTTTTCCGACTTTTCGATTTTTTGAATATTTTCGACTTCTTTCGACTTTTTTCCAAGTTTTTTCCGACTATTTCGGAGATTTTGACTTTTTTAAATTTTCGACAATTTTTGACTTTTTTCTACTATTTTCGAGTTGTCGACTTTTACCAACTTTTTTCGACTTTTCGACTGTTTACGACTTTTCCACTGTTTACGACTTTTTTCGACTTTTCGACTTTTTTCCACTTTTATTGACTTTCCGACTTTTGAACTTTTTTCGACTTTTATTTACAAAGTCGACATTTCGACTTTTTTCATAGACGATAGTCGAGTTATCGACTTTTTTGGAACAAAATAGTCGACTTCGACTTTTTTCGACAAAAAGTCGATTGTTCGATTATTTGAAAGTCGATTTATAGAACCCTAATCTAACCCCCCATTATCGGTTTCCTTCAGAAAATTACCTTAAAACTCATAACTGTATTAAAGATACGAGTACTGCGATTAAATTCGAAAGAAATAATTATTGTCTAAACCGATGAGGATAGGTCCATAATTAACTCTACTCCATATAACCCCTTTGACATATAGTTATATAATTAGTTATAGTTATAAAATGTGAAAAAAAAGATTTGTTTTTAAAAATTAATATTTTTAATTCGGAAGAGCACGGTCCATACATAAGTCCTCATTAAAATCTTCTCCAAATATTACCCTGAATTTCATATTAATATCGATATATGATATACATATATGATATATGGCCTCCGGTAGGTTAGTGGTTAGTGTTCTAGTCTGGTAGACCGGAGGTGGTGGGTTCGATTCCCACCTGAGGCATTGGTTAAGGAGCGCACAACAGGTCCGATAGAGGCCTAGGTGTATTTCTTCGGATTTGATGTATATACATCCTCCTTTCAAACTAACTAACTAACTATGATAAATATATGATAAATTAGAAAATTTTTTTCGATATTAACAAGAGCATCGGTTCGTAAATATCAAATTTTTATTTATAAGGAATCATTCCTTTTCGACAATGGCCGAATGTAAGACTCTTACTTGTTAATATTCATCCTACTAGCTCCGCCCGTTTACTTACTCATAATTTGGACAAAAATGGATTATTTTTAATATTAAACAAATATTATCAATAGGAAGTATTTGTGAAAATGTCCAGTCTCCTAGCTCCGCCCATTCAGTCCTCATTGGGATTTCAATTACCAAAAATAGAAATTTGGGTAAATTTTTATCTCTCCTATTGCTATATCAAAAGATCATCTTAGAGTTTTATAAGAACCCAGTGGATCAAAAAGCAAATATTTCCATATGTTACCAATGGATTGACAAACCCCACTTATTTGTTTATGATGGTCACAACAAAAAGAAATCAGACAAAAAAAAGCTTTAACAATGGATTTTTTTCAGCATAATGTAACATGATGTAAGAAACAATACATTCATTATAAACTTTAAAAAAACATAAATTAGGTTTTTTGTTTATAATCAATTTTATATTAACGATCAATACAAAAATAATATGGGAAAATAAATGACTTGTGTAACATTATTCATAAGTATAAGTTAAAAATGTATAAAATACAATGAAAATATAATAAATTATGGTACTTTTAAATAAACACCGAATATTTTTGTAGTTTTTATGAATGACAATGGTCTTATTAAAGTCTAACGACATGAATGTGGTATTTATTTCAAAATTTTGAATAATATCTATACCGTTTTTTGTATTAACAACATACAGTAAACCTCGATTAACTGTCACATGCTTAAAGAGGTTTGTAGTTTCGGGAAAATATGGCATGGGCGAACCAAATTTATTATGCTATTTGACAAGCCTACTTACTCATATCTATGTATGTATGTATAAAAAAGCTTAAAAATTTGTATAAGTTAACTTACTTAAGGTTTACTGTAGTATATTTTACAAAAATTGCAACATATTTCTTCAAACAGGTTGCCAATAATACAAAAACAAAAATCTGTGACATATTTAAAATATTGGCAACATATATTAATATTACTAACAACAATAGTTGGCATCACTGTTTAATATTTATGTTTACTTTTTGTTTCCTTCCTCATCTACCATGTTTTATTGTTTTCTTAAATTTTTTCGTTATTTCTTTTTTTTTTACTTACTTAACAACCGTTAACTTTCAATAGCATCATATTATTATCATCTTATATGTGGATGGTAAAAAACAAAAATCTCTGTATCGGGTTTTATTCATAAATTCACATACCTGAAAGAAAATACAAAACAAAAAAACAAATATTAAATAATTATCTCGTAACCATATGCTAATTATAATGCAGATACATATATATTTAGAGATCTTTATTTCTTCGATTTTTTTTACAGCCGACCTTAACCCAATTCATGTGGCGGACACATATTTATGACTACAGGCGATACTCTATCAACGTTCGAATGACATACACATACAACTAAACACTCCCATATAGGTTGTAATGGCGTTTAACAAAAAAAAAAAAACATCATATAAAGAAAATCATTTGATGAGAAATTTAATAAATTTAGAAAGTTTTTTTTCATGTTCAATGTTTTATTTATATTTTAACACTTTCGTTGATATATTTTTAGGAAAACACTTAAAAACGTCATTATTGATAGTAGTGGGCAAGAATATAGTTGTAAGAGCATTAAAATGTTTCTCATTATTTGCAACACTTTTAATTAGATGCATAGTCTTTAAGACTTAGCCAGATTTCAGTTCCGAATGAATCCGGAATATTTGTTGTATTTAACCCAAAAACGAAGCCTATAGCTTTACGTCTATGGTAACCCTAGCACCCAGTAAATATTATGTGATCATCGTGATCACATGTTAGTATGGTATCGACTTTCGAACAATCGCCTAAAAAAGTAAGTCCAAAAAGTTGAAGTAGACTATTTTGTTATAGGCGAGACTATAGATCAGTCTATAGACGAGATTATAGGCCAGTCTATAGACGAGACTATAGGCCAGTCTATAGATCAGTCTATAGACGAGACTATAGATCAGTCTATAGATGAGACTATAGATCAGTCTATAGACGAGACTATAGACCAGTCTATAGGCGAGACTATAGACCAGTCTATAGACGAGACTATAGACCAGTCTATAGACGAGACTATAGACCAGTCTATAGACGAGACTATAGACCAGTCTATAGACGAGACTATAGACCACCTATGGACGAGACAATAGACCAGTCTATTTGCGAGACTATAGATCAGTCTTTAGGCGAGACAATAGATCAGTCTATAGGCAAGACTATGGACCATGGATCTATACGCGAGACTATAGATCAGTTTGTAGGTGAAACTATAGATCACTCTATAGGCGAGACTATAGATCAGTCTATAGGCAAGACTAGAGACCAGTCTATAGGCGAGACTATAGTTCATTCTAACTATAGGCGAGACTACATATCAGTCTATAGCCAAGACTATACCCAGCCTATAGGCGAGACTATATATCAGTCTACAGGCGAGACTATATATCAGTCTATACGCGAGACTATACATCAGTCTGTAGGAGAGACTATACATCAGTCTATAGGCAAGACTATAGAGCAGTATATAGGCGAGACTATATATCAGTCTACAGGCGAGACTATATATCAGCCTATAGGCGAGACTATACATCAGTCTATAGGCGAGACTGTAGATCAGTCACTAGGCAAGACTATAGACCAGTCTATAGGGGAGAATGTAGATCAGTCTATAGGCGAGACTATAGATCAGTCTATAGGTAAGACTATAGACCAGTCTATCGGCGAGACTATATATCAGTCTGCAGGCGATACTATATATCAGTCTGCAGGCGATACTATATATCAGTCTATAGGCGAGACTATACATCAGTCTATAGGCAAGACTATAGACCAGTCTATAGGCGGGACTATATATCAGTCTACAGGCGAGACTATATATCAGTCTATAGGCGAGACTATACATCAGTCTATAGGCAAGACTATGGACCAGTCTATAGGCGAGACTATAGATCAGTTTGTAGGTGAGACTAAAGATCACTCTATAGACGAGACTATAGGTTAGTCTATATTTTTCTATTATATTTTTATATGATATGTACTTAAGTGGATTTTAATTAATTTTAACTTTAATTAATTTCCTTAGATTTTATTTTGCTCTTTACTGTAAATACCAAACATACTTGCACAAACGACCACTTAAACAAATAATTTATACATATTTAAATCATTGAACAATGTGGTAATTAAAATATTTGGAATATACATGATAAAACTTAAGCAAATACTTTTATTTTATTAAAAAAAAAAAAAAAAAACTTTTAAAAAATCATTCACATTTTATAGAAATTTAAAATTTTTGCATTATTTTAAGTAATTAAAAGCAAATGAATAAACATAAACGCGCTATTCTACAAAGTTATGAAGCTAAGCAAAACTACATGAATACCATTTGTATGTTAGTTTTATAGTAATAATTTTCAAGGTTTATTATAACAAAAAAATAATAAAAAAATCCAAGTAAATCACAATTTAAATGCATCAAATAACCATCAACCGTAAGATACATTAGAGAAATTTGACAAAAAATAAATCAACTTAATGGATTACTAAAACACAACAACGGAAAATTCCACTTATTTTTTTTACAAAACCTCCATTAACGCAATTTAAAACAAAAAAAATATAAAAGTACAAACAAAAAATTAAGAATCTTACTTTAGAAAATAACAAGTAGTGATGGCATTGTCATCGTTTGGCATGGTTTTGTTTTCTGTTGAAGTTGTTAATTTTTGGTAACATGTTAAATGATTCCACCTTCATGGCCGGTTAAACCGTTTTATCGAAAATGTTAAGCTCGCTATAAGTTCATTCATCTCTAAACAACAACAGCAACATTTATTTTCTATTTATACCTCCCGCACACTTAATCAAGCTGTATCTGGGTTTCTAACATCTAGCTATCTATCTGTCTATTTAACCATTCGTTAAACTAATCACTCATGCATTAATCGTCTTTAACCTCCTCCTCCTCATTTCTTTTTTTCCAGCATAATAGAAGTAGCGATTTTGAATAAACTTCTAACACGCACAACAAAAATCCACATATAAATGTATTTAGTACAAAACAGTGTAGTCCTCTAAAGAGGGTTTTAATAAATTAGCTTTACTGCAAATTTCTCATTACTGCTTAGCCCCTTCCTAACGACGCCTCTGTTTGCTGTTACCATGATGTTTAATCAGTAAATTTTTATGCTTTAGAATGTGTTAAAATATTCAATGTTTAATTTGATATTAGTACAAATCAATAGGATTTGATTTTTCTATATGTTTGCAATATTTTTAGCGATACAATGAAAATTATTCATAAATTATAACGACTGGAAAATCCCTTAGGAATCAGTATAAATAAAATTTGATCTGTGTGTCATGCAAAATATATGACAGATGAAGTTTATATATATTTTTAAACATCGATGATGTGTTTTGCAGAATAAAAAGAACTTTCTATGGATTTATTTATTTCTTCAGATTATTCCTCTGACAAGTTTCTTATTTAATCTGGCAGTTCTTGCTTTTGACAGCTGATATCATATGCTGCCAACAGAATTAGGGCGGCAGCGACTAAGCGAAATTATGACTTAATGCGAAAATTAGTTGTTAATAAATAATTTTTTAAAAAGAAATTATATTTCCAAACTAAAATCCTAATCGCACTCTTGAAAATGTCACCTACATCGATGGGTCCAGCCTCCACGGCTAGGGCCTATAATGATCCGTTTCATACAAAATTTATGAGATTGATTAATGTTGTTACAACACTTACATATGTACGTACATCGCCCATAAAAGTATTTATTCGATTTTAAGACGATCTAGCTATATCCGTAGACTATAGATTAGATTATAGACTAGACTATAGGCTAGACTATAGGCTAGACTATAGACTAGACTGTTAGTTCGTCTGTCTGTTGAAAGCAATAGGTTTATGTGCGTCCTTCCAGGAGGCTGATATCTGTTATGAAATAAACTGTATGGAATTTGGAAAAAAAATGTAATTTATTGATTTAGTCATTCCGCTTTTGACACATCGATATAGTATACATAAGTATGTATGTATTCTCAATATATAAGAATTATAGCGGTGTAAGGTTTTCAATGGGGCATATATCTATTATGGGGAGAACTGTAGTTAGTTAGTTTGAAAGGAGGATGTATGTACATCAAATCCGAAGAAATACACCTAGTGTTGTGCGCTCCTTTACCAGTGTCTCAGATGGGAATCGAACCACCTCCGGTTTACCAGTCTAGAACACTAACCAAAAACCTACCAGAGGCCACCTGTGGCTGATTAGTCTCGAGCTATCTAATCTCTGACCATTACAAAATATCACTTCCGTTTACAACCTCGCAGATGGGATGGACTCTGTTGAGTCGGGACGTATTCGGTAGACCGAATAAGAAGAGGATTTTGTTCTTACTCACACTGTGGTAAATCTGGTATGAAGAGAGTATAACCTGAACATACCTGAACCAGGAAGGAAAATTCAAAATACCTTTCATCCATCACCATTCAACACAGCACACTTCTCATTTGACACACTCGTAGAGATCAAAATCTGACACACTCACTATAGGTATACGGCGGGCAAGTTCCGTATACCCCCAAATTCATCCAGTATCATATACACTTAACACATACACTTAAGACTTTAACGTACATCAATCTTCTAACCGACATTTTCTTTCCGCGAATTTGGGTTTAACCGGGACAAGACAAAGTCCGGAAACACTGTTCGGCGTGCTACCGGTTCCCTTGGTACCAGACTATGTGGTTCTCTGGTTCGACCCCATGTCAAATCATTCCAAGGAAAGACCAAGGATACATTTGATCATCAACAGTTTATAGTCCCGACAGACTAGAAGTACTGGTAGCTCCTCTTTTCCCCGGGATTGCAATAACGACAAGTTGAGGTTTTTCATCAAGGTTACATGCCGAGGCTAGGCTTGCGGAGGCTAGGCTTGCTCAAATTTGAAGCATGTCTTGTTGTATATAAGATTCGGCATATAAAATTTCATGTGCCCACTTCCCGACATTGACAAATATCAATGTTTTTGAAAACTACTTTGTTTTTTAAAACTACCTGTAATTCAATAATGACTTTTTAAAGATTTGCCCGTTTAAAGTTTTTATTCCCGATGTTCTGGGACACAGCTCTAAGGAAGCTTAACAAATTTTTACAATAATTTTTAAAATATCTATTGATCTTGTCAAAAAACGTTACTTTTTATAAAAAATACTTAACTAGTTTAAACGTTTAATTCTAATCGTGCTACTTATTTATTAAGAACTCAGCCATTTTTACAATTTCAATGTATACAATAGTTACATAATTTTTAATAAGAATTTATTAAATATCAAATGAATCAATGTATTGGAAAATTCTACGAATACAACACGTTTATTAAGGAACATGTTAATTTGAAAAAATTCCTTAAATTCTAATAAAAAAACATGTTGATATGCATTTTGAATTTATAATTATTTTTTTACTTGAATTAATAAAAATCTTGGGAAAAAAATGCAAAAATTATATTTGAAAATTTAATTTCTAAATCATATTCCCATGATATTAGTAACATGTACTATATTATATAGTCATTAATACTGTTTTTACCACCAGCCTTCTTTTGCACAAAATTTTACAGAAAAAACTAGTTTTATTATAGAGTAAAATGAAAAAATAAAACATTTTAAAAAAATTTCCTTAGTTTACTTCCTACATTTGGAAAAGTTTTATTTTTATTAAACACATTAAAAAATGTCGTATCACACAATTATTTTAATTTGTTTTTTCTTCAGTTTTTATATTTTCCAGCCAAGTTGTAAGGCATTTATGTATGTGCAACATATGCAACACTTACTGGCTGGCTGCTTGATTGGTAAATGCAAAAAAATAAAAGTGAAGGCATCACATAAAAAAAAACAAAAAAAGAAACCAAAATATAAAATAAACAAATAATACTGCACAAGTACAAATAAGTATTTATATGAACAACCAGCCAACAACAATATTTACTGACAACAACAACATTTACTATACAGTGACAGACTAAGAGTGTGTTGTTCACTCAAAACGTTAAGAATTAAGTAAATTTACATGTACTCAAATAAAACACTTCAGGCCACAAGAATCGTGTAAATTTGTAAACACATTACCTTGCAAGTTGCAACAAAACTTACGGGAAAAAAATTACAAAAAATATATAAAAATAAACATCATGCTGCTTACAGTGAAAGAAATACAGAAGAAATTTGACAGAATTTGACATTTAGAAAAGTAACTGAGGAAAAATTATAATTGACATCACATTTTTATGTCAAATTGAAGGCGAAGTTTAGTTTTTTTAAACAACAGATTCGGTTTTAATTCACCTAAAATTAAGTCCAAAGCGAATTTGTTATTGACTTTGAGAACGTCGATTAAGAAAGAATTTTGTTTTACAAGGAGTTTGCCAGCCTCGGTATAAAAAACAATCAGCTGTTAAAATGACTTGACCTTATAAATGATGCGCCTTGTTTATGACTGAGATCTCCTTGTTTATGAGAACGTCGATTAAGAAAGAGTTTTGTTTTACAAGGAGTTTGCCAGCCTCGGTATAAAAAAACAATCAGCTGTTAAAATGACTTGATCTTATAAATGATGCGCCTTGTTTATAACTGAGACTGAATGAATTCGCTCTACTTTGCTTGAATTTGTCACACCAAAGACGAATTGATTATAAGGTGACGACAGTACTAGAGAATTGGACAGTTTTAACCATGAAGAAGTGAATAAAAACTCATCGCCGAACATGTTCGATTAATAACAAATACCTAATGTAAGAGGTTGCATGGTGAGATATGTACCGAATTGTAGTAGAATTTGAAAGTGATTAATTTCTTAGAACAAACCAGTTTTGTCATATTTTAACTTAATACCATAATTTTTGAACGATTTATAGGATCATTTTCCAAAGGAAACCTCATATGAGGGCTAGGGTCCGATCCGGTGGATCGATAGTGTTCATTTACAACATCAAGGGAATATTTTTGGAAAATTTTGCCCTCCAGCTACTCTCATGTGGGCCCTATCGTGCTTTAAACAAACAGACGGACCGACATGTCTTAAAATCTAATAAGGGCCCACAATGGATAATAGAGAAATAAACAAAATTACTATAACTTTCAACTTTTTCGATGGTGAATACTAAATATACTTATATATCACTAACAAATTTTCCCAGTGTAAAACTAAAAATAATCTCCTATGCCATGTAAATATCTTCTTCGATTGTCATACTTGTAGATCTATGGCTATAAAAATGTCGTGTCTTTAAAAGTTTACTATATAGAAAATAAAGACTAAGGTGTGCGTCTTTAAAAGTTATAATATTTAATAAATAAATATTTAGAGTAAAAATTTTGCGCAGTTTTAGAAAATGTTAAATTTTTAATGTAAATTATTATCAAAATTTTTTTGTTAGCAATTTTAAAATGTGCTTAATTAATAGGAAATATAAAATTTAAGAGTTTGCGTGGATCGATCGCAGTATTATTAGAGGCCTGAACCACTGTGATACAGAATCTTTGAGGCTTTCTAGTTCATGAAAGAAAGTTATACCAGATCTTAATCATACTTGGTTCAACATAAAAGTTGGTTGAGGTTACTTCGGGATCCACGTAGTGGCTGTGGTTTAAATCCAAATTCGTGGGGAGAGAATTTTGGTTTAAGGACAGATATATCCTATACAATATGCATATGTCTGAATTCTCTCTCCGGTGCTGTTGCCATCTCAACAGATGTCATTGGGTGATGTGACAGAGCAACTTATGCTAGATTCCTGAACCCCTTGAGTATCTCTTATTGTTCGCGTAGTAGGGCGCCAGTATAGGTTGGGGAATTTTCAGGTTGACATTTGGTAGTTACCTGTCATTCTGTAGATCGTTCTTTATGATCTGAGAATGGAATTGATGTAAGTTGGTGAACGATCGGGAAAGACTACACTGCCCGACAGGGGACTATTACTGATTTAGTAGACCTTTTACTTCAGGGAAGTTCTCAGTGCTGTAGCCATCTCGACAGTATGCATATTGTTTCATGCTACACGACTTATGATTGGGGTCCACCACTCAACTATCGGGGCAATCATTGGGTTCGAATTACTTCGGAAATTCCTACATCCTTTGTCACATTATCTGACATACAGAGTGATCCTCATTTATTGGCTGGGTATTTCGGACTACGTCCCTAGGTGCTGTTGCCGAATCAACAGGGCCATCTCAGAAGTGTGGTTGTACGGGCTTTAAAAGGTTAAGGCATACACTGGAATGGGTTATTATTTGATGGTGATTGCATTTTAAATAATGCAATCTTTCATGACATCTAAAGGGTGGTCACCTTCCGGTGTACCGGAAGATTGATTTCAACTGATGTTGGGGTTGTATCCCATTATATTGACTTTAGACCGGTGATTGCTTTTTCCTTGTCGGGGTTTGCATTGGGATTGATCCCATGCTGTCTGTCATCCTGCAACGGGACTATTATGGCAAGAGATTAGATAGCTCGGGAATTTTAGCAAAGTGCTTGTAAATGGACCGGCATAGCCATGTACAAAAATTGCCACTTGAATTCTTGATAGAAGGATTCAGGGGCGAGTATTAGACCGTCCCAAGTCTGCCCAGTGGGTAGGCCACCGTGAAATAAGGCCGTCAAGGCAGGTATTCACGTTAAGCACTTAGAAGTTCTTGTGTGATCGATTCTTCAGTAGCTTACTCAATAAACGCCTCCATCAAGAGTACATACGAAAATGTATTTCTTTATTCGTGCTTTTCGTATATACATATCTTTCCTACATCAACCTTTCATGGCGCGAATACTGGTTAAGTACACAATCATATCCGATGCCTTAAGCAGTAAAATATTAACACTCCTTTTGCGGCCAAGAACGATTTCGAACGCACAATTTCGCCTTGTATCAATTTAAAAACTCGTATGAGCTAGGATAGAAATTGAATAAAATATCGACTATCTAAACTGGATCAAAAATAGAATAAACTGTCCACATATTATGTACATATTCTTATAAATATTAATAGATGACACATCGAGATTTAATCTTAAGATTCTTCTGACGATCAAAGCGATATTGTAAATATCCACTTTATAATTTTAAATATGATTAATAGATAGGTCTAAAAATAATAGGTCTAGGTCTAACATTGGTTGACAATAGTAAATTTTTTTAAACAAATACCATAATTTTTAGTCAGGATTTAAGTCTTGCCTTTTGAAATAAATTGGGAATGACTTTCCTTATAGATCCGAAAGTCGATTAAAGTATAAAAATGAAAATATTTGTTCTCACCTAAGATATAGTATTTACTATATAAAAAAGGGGTTAATAGTAAGTAGTCTTTACACCACTTTCACACTACTAAATCCTTAAAGAAAAATATTTCCAACAAACATTATTAGATATTGTTTGCATTTCTTGTGGCGGTACATAATGCCATTAAGATTGTGCCAGATAAATGTTTACTTTTATATATGAGATTATAAATACACACAAAGAATCTTATTGCAAAGCTGAAGAAAATAATAGTGGCCTCATTGCGTTAAATTACATGGATACGCAAGATCTATTAAAGTGTTTAAGATTTAAACAGGTTTTCGAATTATATTTAAATTTTAAAACAGAAAATCATTTAACTTTAACGGTCAACAAATGCTTAACGTTAATGATAATCAAATTTTATTACTTGCTACAAAGAAGAACAAAATTAAAAGTTATTTTCTAACAAATTGAAATACAAAATGTAGCATCAAATAAGGAAGAAGCTAAACAACAAAGATTTCTTCTATATATTTATTCATAAATATTTGTTTGGCCCGACATTTACTTGATACAACAACAATAGAGACAATATGATATCAAGACATGGAAAACATTGAGGTCTAACTACACATACAGATCTTGTAGTATATATGCATTACAAGTAAATATTTTCAAAATCTATTTAACAACTCAACAAATTTAAATAAAACAACCAAATAGAATAACAACCATCATCAACAAATATTGTTATAGCTCGTGATTGTTGCGGGAATATCATGCAGACAGGGTCTTTAAGAATAACAACACACTTAACATTAGTACTTGTATTTTTTCGAAAAAAAAAAAAAAAAATCCCACAAGAATATTAAAATAAGGATGTCTAATCAACAGCTAAAAAAATAGCACCATCATCTCTTCTAACTTTTCAAGTAATAAAATAAATACCAACAAAGCAAATATTCTCATTTATTTAAGTGTCCATAACAATTGGAATGATTTTGAAATTTAGTATTTTTTCGTGATTTTTTAATTAAACAGCAGAGTTATAAAAATTGTGTTCTTCTTTCTAACTCTGGATCTTTTCTAATGCAACGATTTTGCTTTACACAGCAAAAGAGCAATCTTCGAATACGATAGTTGATCGTTTAAAACTACTATTATACATAATCCTCTCCTATGACAACCCTAATGGAACTGCTAAGTGTACGTAAAGTAGTAAGTATTTTTCTATATGATATCTCCTTCAAAACTGTGGAGGGTTCTGGAAATTTAGAATGTTAGTGATTAAGGAGAAGAAGCTTCTAGATGGTTTTCAAAAAACTTGCAGTGCCTTCACAGAATGTGGCTGCAGACCCCCAGGGGGAATACTAATAGGTATCCATTTGTCAAAATCATATAAAAGGCTTATTCTGAAAAATATTATTGGGCTCAGTTACAGAGTGAAATATCTTCAACTTTTCACAACTTTTGATATTCTTTGGAAGCACCTATAGAATAGTCCTTGGATTAATCAATAAACTAGTGCATTGACTAGCCCATGGAATAGGCAATGGACCAGCTTCTAAAACATTCAAAATACAATAGACTGGTCCATAGACTAGATTAATTCCTAGACTAGGCAATGGACTAGTTCATATACTAGTCAACAGATAGACTAGTCAATAGATAAAAAGCATAACTTCGCACTTTTAATCCTAAAAAAGAACTTTTTATGTTAGTAGTTCGTCATGTGATCGATATAGTAGGTTTATCAGATTTCTGACATAGTCAATAGACTAGTCCAAGGACTATTCAAAAAAACTTGCGTATAGAATAGTCAATGAACTAGACACAATAATAGGAAGTAAACTGATCCATATGTGTCCCGTTAGATTGTAGTTAGTAGTTCTTGCCTGTCAGCAAGGGTTCTTGGGTTCGATTCCCACCAGAGACACTGGTAAAGAAGCGTACAACAGGTCCGCTGAAGGCCTTTTGGTTTGATAGGATTTGGTCTTACATATATATATCCTACTTTCAAACTAACTAATCCCTAGATATTCTTAAAACTAGACTTGTAATAGACTAATCAAAAGACTAGACTGGCCAGCAGACTTTAGTCGATAAAGTCAATACACTAGCCAAAGGGCTATCCTTAGACCAGTTAAGAGATTAAAAACCATGAAGTTCGTTGTCCTTGTGATCGATATGGTTGATCCATTAGTTTTCTGACATATTACTTCGAAAATCCAAGTAGAAATTTTCCATTTATAGGTTGAAATGGAATCTAAATCCGAATCAATGTTATCGGTATATTCGGGAATATCTTTCAGATTTTTCTTTAAACCGAAACCTCAAATTCTGTCAAAACAATATTGATGCAATAAAATATTCACTAATAAAAATTTTTCACTTAACCAGACAACACGATATTATACTTTAAAATAACTGCCAATCATGGTCTAGTCTCGACATAGCCATACATACAGTATCCATACTCAGCTAATGCTGCTTCCTTTAGCTATTTTCATGGTTAATAACGTATGCTACAACACTCAAATCTTGCATGACAATAATAAGATCTCATTTAATATGTGACATGTGTCATGAATTTACGATTGTCATTTCGAATACTTCTTCATTTCATTAGTATGATGATGTTCTCTCGATATTGAATTAACTAACAATGTAGCAACATACTGGTTGCTAGAAGGCACTCCTTTTTGTTTCCATATTCAGATTTGAACAGTGATCGTAAAAAAAACAAGATCATCATCATTATCACTATTTGGTTTCATCAGAGTGTTATGTAGCAATATGCTTAAATGAAATGTATTGATTTTGTGGTGATCAAATCAAATTTCTTTTTAACCAAAAAAAGAAAAGTTTTAAATATTGCAATAGTTTCTTTAATAGATGATTAAATCTAAGTAGAGGCTTAATATTAAAAGTTAAGAAAAACGTTATTTTTTATATTCAAATTTTATGGCACAATTTTGTATTAAGCTGTTTTTTTTTAAAATAAAATTAAAAAATATCGAAATGTTTATTAATATTGACGAAATTTTAATAGTTTTAATGTAAATGGAAACTTATTTATGTTTAATAGAAAATAATACTTAAATTTAATAGAATGCAAAGTGGTAACAACAGTTAACTTTGTTAACAACTAGTTTAACACCTTATTTAACCCATTACCTTTCTCTTAGCCACTTTAAATCTATGCAGCTAAAAACTGCATGTTTCTAAGCTTAATTTTAAATTCAAATCATATTCAAAGATATTTTTTTCATTTAATAGTTTTTGACTTTTTTCAAATTCGGCCAATGTTATGTTAATATTTAGACGTTTTACATTTTTATTTGTGTGACGTGACTTGTGTCTAAGTGGCTGTGGACAACATCCACTTGTATAGAAGAATGTCGCGTCTGTCACTATAATATGCAATAGACAACATTTACCTAGATTTATTATACTTTACGACGAGTACACATTGCACTTGATAACATTCCTTACTTACGTACATTTACATTATTTACTTGTAAAATATTCATTATGATTTAATCATTATAAAAAAAAAACAACGTTGGAATAGTTTCTTATTTTTTATATTAAAAGTTAATTATTTACGCATTTGCAATCTGTACGAGTGAGCTTAACGTATAACTAATGGTAGGCAATTAAAGTTAAATCGCCTTGAATTTAAATGTTTTATAATCAAAGCTCTGGACATGGTTCGTCACTTATATATTTAGTTAGAATATTAAATGCGGTGCTAGTTTTGGGAAAAAGAGAAATTTTTAAGAATATTTTGTCTTAATTCTTTAAAAATTTCTACGAAAAATAATTAAATTTCTGTGTCACTTAGGTAGTGATATGTAATCATTCTAGATAAAAGCGCCTCATAGAATTATACTACATATATTATAGGTCGAATAAAGAATAAATCCTGTTAGTATGGTTTTTCAAATACCAAACAAACCCCGAGAAGAAATATCAAAAAATCCATCCCATGAACGCAGATCTAAATCGTCCCAGAAGTACATAGTTCCCATTTTTGTGAGTTCTTGTCATCTCAGGGTAGTACATTTCCAACAACAGCGTGATCTGGGGACGACCCACTACCGCCCTTTATGACTTGGAAAAGAACACTCAGGTGGCAATTTTTGTACCTAACACTTTGCTTGAATAATTGAGATATTCAATCTGTGAACATTGCAGACATATTGTCTAACTCAAGCAAACTTCAGATCATATCTGAAGCATTCTAGGGTGAGCTGGGGACTACCAACTACCGCCCTTTATGACTTGGAAATGAAAATGCAGGTGGCAAATTTTCTACCATGGCTGACGTAGGTCCATTCATAAACACCCATTTCATAATGCCAGCCAATCTTCAGATCATATATGAAGCATTCCTCTAAGACAATCAACAACGACATTGACGGAATGAACTCAATTGATTCGACAACAGCACCTAGAGACATTGGTAGACTGAATTCCAACACATTTACTTACAGCAATCCCTAACTTACCCCGAAATATTAATATCATCGTACATTAATCTTTAAATCGTTATTTTTCCGCGCTTTAGGATTCATGCGCCACGAGAGGACCTCTCCAATAACCGGCACTTCACAAAGTCAGAAGTAGTGCCGTGCGGACCAGCGTTCCATTGCCTAATTAGGTTATCTGTTCAGACCGCAAGTTAAATGATTTCACCAGTTTATAGAGGACTATACAGGACTACAGTTATTCATAGCATTGATATACCCTGCATTGCAATAACAATAAGATAAAGGCGGTTTAACAAGGTAAAATGCCCTGATAAGTATTGTCAAGTACAATTGCCACTCACTATCGAATATATTGTGATCCAAGCAAGAAACGACATCGATCCGGATATAATCCCTGTGGTCGGCAATAAACCCCATCCACATCCGAACTAATTCTGAGAAGGTCCAAAGAAATCAGACCGAAACCGTTTTATAGTCCCGACGGACTAGACATACTGATAGCTCTTCTATACCCAGAATTGCAATAACACCAAGGTAAGGAAGGTAAGGACATACCCCGAGAAGTATTGTCAAGTACAATTGCTACCCAATTTCGAATAAAATGTGACCCAAGAAAGAAACGAAATCTTTCCGGAAATAGTCCTTGTAGTCGGCAATAATCAGCAACCACATCTAAACATATTCTGATAAAGACCAAAGAAATCAAACGGAAAACGTGGATGCCTTGGTCCACTCGTTTGGTCCACCTCGTTTCGAACAAACTTCAACCAAATAAGTCTTTGCGCTTTCGGAAAAAAATTTATGGACCGAATGATAAGTGCGTTCATACGTAACATTGTGATAAACCTCAATAAGTCCTTCGATTCGTAATTGAAACGTTCTGATGTTGAAGCGCTTTCAAGAAGAGGATTCATTGACGTACGTTTAACTGCCTCCTAAGATTTTGGGAATTACTACAAGAAGAACTACACTTAGGTCTTTAACAAACCTTTTTTGGAATTTAAATCGTTAATTTATGTTAAATAATAGATTCTGAAATCTATATAGAATTAAAAAATTTCGGAATAATTTTAATTTCTTTGATCACAATTATATTCTGCTATTTAGATCTATTAGACTATTATTAAACTCCCCCATACTTATTTCCTTTAAATAAGCCGTTCTTTTAGAAGTTATTGTAATGTGTTAAAGAAAATCTAAATGACACTCTATTGAAGAGACTTAATTGAAATGTTTACGGAAATATTTTCATATGCATACTGCTGCATAATAATTTTTCTTGTAATTTATTAAAAAAATAAATAAATAAATAAATAAAACAACAACTTTAAATACAAAAACTTTATAAAAAGACAACGGCAAGAAAATATACTAATGACAGGAAAAGAAAAGGAAGAAGCGAAAAAAATATACACACAGACACAAACAAACGAACAGACACTATCTGAATCGGACTCTGAATATGAATTTTTGAATGAATAAAATAGTAATTTATATGTATGGCATAGCACAATCACATAATAAACTTGAAATAAATACTAATATGAATTAAATAATTGTTATTTTTTATTAACTATTATTTTTTTTTCTCTCTGTGCACAGTATGTATGAAGGAATACATACATAAATAAAGTGGTAAATAAGACGCATGTTAAAAATAAATGAATGAATGCATAGTGGAACAAAATTGGCAATAAATTGCAAAGTTTTTTATGGCTTAATAAGTCAGCTGTTGCGTATCGTAACGTAAGCTGTTATTAATTATTATAAATATATGGATTCGTAAGTAAATTTTCGGTTAAACTTTATCGTATCGAATAAAATCGTAAACGGTTTCTTGAAAAGACTTTTTATGATATTCGCCAATGATCATTGATTTAGATTAAGTGTGAATTTCTATTTGTATTGGCAAATTCATGAAACGTAATATCAGTGTGATTCGCATTCGGTAGCAAATATTGGTTGTGTAAGCAGAAATGTTTAAGGACAAAAATTTGGAGGCATTTCTCCATGAAGATCATTGGGATCGAACTATAGCAGCAATTTCAAAAAGTTTGTGAGCAGCTGGTTTTGTCTAAGGTCGAGAGACCTTGAATCCGAAATTCTGCAAGATAATTTTTGCTCCGATGTAAAATGGATACGATCACCCGAAATGTACGACATCGTATGTGAAGCCCGGCCAATCAGCCCAGCCGACAGCTCGGTATTTGATGGGATCAAAAGGGTCCTCTCCATTATGAGCTGCTGAAATCTGGTTAGATCAGGGACCCCGAATGCAAAAGATTTCTTTGAAGCGAAAATTCCCAAAAAATCACAATTTCCAAATGTAATTGGTAAAAACTATTTAGAAAGGGGTGGTTGGGAAGAATTGCCTCACTCGTCTTATATTGCAGACCTTTTTCAGTCCAACTACTACTTGTTTCGATCGAAACAATAAAAATCTGAAAGTAGTTCTTACTGGCATGTGCAAAAGTCCAAGCGTTTAACTTGAGTTCCTGTCGTGAAGTTCTATTCCAGGGTGGTACTTTCTCAACAACATGGTGAGCTAGGCACGATCTCCTTCCGCCCCTATGTGAATTGCAAAGAATACGCAACTAGGTCCAAGTAGTTCAACTATCTAATCTCTGTCCATCGCAGTGACGTTGCTTAATGTTATAGTCCGTAATCGGCTTGATTCGTTCTTAACCCCAAGAGATGTAAAGTACTTTTGGCACACACATTCTATGGATTGAAGTATGAAACCGTGCGTGGCAATGTCTCTAAAGCATTATACACGAACTCAATATGTTTTGGTGAAACCAGGATAAGATCTAAATCTGGTCGCAGTGCTTATTAACCTCCCTAATCCATAATAATTTGAATAGGAATGGAAATTTGCAAAACATATTTTGTAAATAACTGTTTAAACCCCACTGTATCCAAGTTTTAAATTACAAATATTACAAAAACTGAAAATGCGTTAAATTTTTTACTTGAAAAAGCAAAAGTGACAAATGAAATGAAAAAGAAGATGGATGAAAAAGTAAGTGATAAAAATCAACTGAAAATACTTGCAATATTTGATCACAACTTAAAAGAGCACACGCGTGAGCGCAACTAAACACAATTTGTTTTCAAAATTTTTAAAAACATACCAAAATACATAATAACTATCTACAATACATATGTATGTAGATACATCTACACAAAAGTATCTATTAATGTGTATATAAGTTTGTGAAAAAAATAAACAAAATATTCAGTCATCGTCATCATGCTGAGGTATGAGTATGATATGAAATATTTTGATTTGGTAATAGCCCACCATGCCATGCCACTAATACATAATATCTCTCTCTCTATGAAAAGATCCACCAACAACAACAAACAGGTTGGTTATACACACGGCTTACAACTACTATTTACAAACATTCATACAGGTTGGGCTCAACAGGTGGAGAAAGTTTATTTTTTTGTTGTCGTCGTCGTTGTTGTTGCTGAAATATTGTTGGCAAAATAATATTGGACACAAACAAAAAATACATAGTTTATTATTTTTTTTAAATACAGTAGTTTTCCGATTTAACGAACCCATATGTTGTCAGGCCTGTTCGTAAAATTGAAAAGTTCGTTATATGCAGTACTAACTAAAACGTGGGCTTTTGGTAGGAAATTAATTAAAAATAGGTACATAAAATATTTTTTAAATGTATTTTATAAAAATTAATTCTTTTTTTTATAAAAATAGCACAAAACACAAAATTCCGAATCTTATATACCCACCTTCAAACCATATTTGTGTCGAATTTCATCGCTGTATTTTTAATTCAGTCATGAGCCTTAAAGTTATTTCTCGAAGTTCATCTCTATACTCGTATTTTTAAGCGAGTAATGAGCGTTGAAGTAATTTTCTTAAGGGGGCCTGATATGGAGGGTAAGGTCAATTATGGACCGATTCCCATAAAATTTGTTAGAGATTTCAGTTAGTATAGAACATGTTTGAATCGAATTTCATCGGCGTACTCGTATTGTTAAGCGAGTAATGAGCGTTAAAGTCATTATCTGAAGGACGGACGGACATAGCTACATCGAACTAAAATTTAATAAGAACCCAGAATGTGTTACAGTTTTGGGTATAAAAGCACCGCTACAACTTAGGTTATTTGTTATTTTTGATAAATGTCATTTTATCTTTATTTAAATAATAATATTTTTATTAGTTCGTTAAACAGAGTACAAAAAACAAGTTTTGTTCGTTATTTAAGGTAGTCAATAGGAAAAATTAGCTTGTTCGTTAAATGCGATGTTCGTAGAATTGAATGGTCGTTAAATCGGAAAACTACTGTATAGAAATAATAAAAAAACACACACGTCTAAAAAATAAATTTAAAATGATGAAGCACAAATAAGTTACAAATTATGGCCATAAAATACTATTGATAACCAAAAAAAAAACTTAACGTATTCGTAAGAAGAAGACAAAATAAAACGTGAGTGTCAATCAGTATGTGTTTGAATGCGTGTGTGTGGTAGATAACTAGAAAATATTTGTGGCTAAAAGACAAAGTGTAGCCAAGAGACAGACAAATAGATTAAAAAAGGCTAAACGCCTGCGTTTTTATTTTTTCTCTTCTCTTCTTTAATAAATCATTTGAAAACTAGTGTTTAAGTAAAATTTTAGTCCTAATATTAATAGTATTGCTTATTTAGCGTTTTCTGTGTTACAACTTGTTTTTCCTTGCTTTTAACCATTTCCTTATTATTTTCATGGGCTCCTAGTTATTGTTTTACGAACAATAATTGCTTCTCTCAGTATTTCTTTCTATATAGGTTCTTTTGATAAACTGAGCTTTAAGATTATTCATAGGACTGAGTAAAATGAGTGTTGCAATTCACTATCATATCGACGCCTCCAAACTGAAACGCTGTAAGTCTACTTTGATCCGTCGAACCATTCAGAAGTTATATGAAAAAATTTGTTCATCATCGAGACTTCCTCTTTTGGATTTTCGAATAGTAGTTGTCCTTCAAATAGAACTAATTTCATGAAGACATCTCTAATTATATTTCATTATATACATTTCTGTTATGAGGACCATAAGTCCTCGACGATTGCCTTGCATTCTCGTTTGTCTGTTGCTATGTTCTTTAACTTTCTCTACGATTTGTTTACTTTGACTGCCCAATCCATAGCAATTTTCACTTTATTATCCAGACTGTGCGCAAAGTTATTTTTGGCCACACCATTTTAGAATTCGACTGAGGCAGCTGTTAATTAAAACACATCGAGCTGGGCTCCACGATTCCCAACTGATTTCTCGCAACTGTTGGATATGTCCAATTTCGTGCGTCTGGATATTAAGTTGTCCATATGTAAACTGTTGTTGGTTGCTAAGTTAAACATATTTTCCGCATTGATCCTCATAGTCTTGGTTTTAGGAATGTTTATTCTGAAACTACTTAATAATTCCTCGATTTCTATATCTCTCAATTTCGACTGCATATCATCAAATTCATGTAATAGCAAACACGGGAATGTCATCAGCATAGGGCAAGTTCTCGATCATGTTATGATCATTCTTTAAAAAAAACATATGAAAATCTTTCTAATTTGAAGATGAATCTACATTTCCTCATTTCATTTTACTTATTTTCTTTACAAATTTCGTAAATTTCTTTCAAGAATTTTACTGTAAAGAACTTTATTTTGTAAGAACGATATTCCTCCAAGAACTCATACACTATTGCTTGCTTATTATCCGGATATAATTGCCAAAACAATTTTTGTCAACAGCTTTTTCCTGTTGAGTCTATTTCAGTTTCGATTTCCGTCCTCCTTAGATTTCATTCATATTGGCAACGTTGTCAGAGAACATGATCTTTCCAACTCCATTTAAGTTTAAAAATTTTAATTCCTTGTTAGGTCCTTGTTTCCGAAGATATTTGCCCACAATATTTTAAGCAGTTCTTGTAAAAAAGATTACAGGTCGCATTCTATAGTATTAGAGAAAATGAAATTGGTGGGATTTTCCTAGTGTTAGCTGTATGTGAACTTGTGTGATCGTCAAGAACTAATGTTGATCTATGAGCTTTCTGTAGAGATAACCTTCCGTGTTCGTTCGAAGTTTATCGATGATATTCTGATTCCTCACATGATACCAATGTATTGAGTGACTTACTGCCGATCTCAACAATAGATAATTTCCCTTCAATATCAACTCTTTCAGAAAGCCCGCAGGCAATAGAAAAGAACGGTGAAAGTTCTGATTTTGGAATGGTCTCATCTTTGGACCATTCTCAAAACTTTATTTTGGTCGACGATCAATGCTTATTCTTGAAACAGTCGTCTTAAAAATTTCAACTGATTTTCTCAGAGCAGCAATTTAGAAGTTTGGAAAAAGAACAGGCAAAACTGGTGACATTAAAACTATGAACTTGGACGAGTTATTGTATTATTTTCACGCGATTGAGCTTTTACCAAATACTAATACCCCAATGTCTTTTAAACCTTGGCTATCTGAAAATATTTTTCGAAAATATGTATTGGAAACCAAAATGGAATTAAATTTACAGTATTTGACTTTCCCAACTATCCAGCAAGATACGCTTTTGCTCCCACGGAATAGTCTAAAACTCAATGAAATCTAATATGTCACCCAAGTGATGAGTAACAATTTGGTACTAAATTCTTCTTGAATGATATTTTAAAAGATCTCTCAGTACTTGAAAATATTCCGAAAACTAAAAAAAAAGTTTTTATCTGAAACAATACAAAAATTTTAAGCATTTTTCTTCCGCTGATATTTAACCTTAAAAATCATGTTGAATGACTAAGTCATAGACAAAAATCTTAAGTGGATTATCTTAAATGATAGTTAATAGTAGTAGTTGTAGTAGTAGTATTCAAGAGTAGTACTAAATAATACTTGTTCACAGATATTTAGCAGTGTTTTTGCTATTTTGACGTAGTAGCTGTTCAAAAGCCAAACTAAGCTATAAATAATAGTAATAGTATGTTTGTCCATAGAAACGGGCTATGATATCAGGTTGTTGAAATGCTGTGTGTGTTCGTTCATACGATTACGAAATCTGTCAGTCCGTTAAGAGCTGGCTGGTAAAAGCAAACGAGTGAACCAACCAAGCAACCAAACAACCACAGTCATAGTCATGTTAAATAAAAACCGCCACAACATAGAAATATATAAGGCAGACAAAATATTATTATTTGTTGTTACATACTTTTTCTTGAATTCGATTTTTTTTTTCTTTTTTGTTTTGTTTTATTTTTTTGGTTGCCTAAAATACAAACGAAATATTTGGCTGGTTTATAGTGAATAGTTTTTTTTATTGATGTGGTTGCTTGTTGTCCGTGGAAGTCCATCGACAATATACAAATTTCGTAATTCCTTCATCAATATGCAGTTCAGATTTAGCACAAATATTTGTTTTGATTTTTTTTCTCTTTTTTAGCTTTTACACATGTTTTTGTTAGTTTTTTTTATTTATAATAAATTAAAAATCGATGATCGATAGGGAAAACTATAAATTTGATAATGCTTTTTTTATAATGCTTAGTCATTCATATCGGTTAACACTTTGGATGATTAGCCAGAGTACAAAATAATGGTTTGCCCTAAATATAAAAACATATTGCAATAGTTCACAGAATTATGTTTTAAAAAGAAAATGGGGGCATATTAAATAGCATTTTATACCACACATGAAGAATAAGATCAAAAGCAATACTTTCGAATACCATAACAGCAAATCAGCAGATTGAGGAACAGTGGATGATTGAAATATCGGCCATTGACCATAAACCTGTAATAACTGTCTGGTTAAAAAACCAGTAATTTATCTCTTTTTAGCAAAATTTCAATTCATGACAACATTATACCAATTATTTTCTTCCTAATTCCCACTATATAATTACACAACAAACCCCCGCCTCTCTTTTCTTTCTGCCTTATGACGCACACTACGTCAAAGAAGGAAATTAAACGTTAAACAAAAAAAAAAAAAAAAAATAGATCAGAGGAAAATTGCAAAAAAAAATCTGTTACAAACTGAGCTAAATGCAAATCATTAAGAGACTTTTTACATGGAAATTAAGCTGTACAATGAAAAAGGATGAAGTCTGCTGGAAAATATAAATGATTACGCTTCAATATACGCCCGAATACACACAAAATATGTAAGTAAACCAGATATCAGATAGATTACTTTAGTAATTGTCGTTTAATATTTTTTTGCAGATAAAAAAATAAGCGACGTCGAAAAATAACGGAACTTTCATTGATAAGCATTTCGAATATTTGTGCAGAATGTAAAGTAATGTAATCCTTTTAATGTTACTTAATTGTTTAAGTAGTCCTTTATTTTGAAGCCCATAATACTTTTAGAATGTGACTTCGAGTCTTTATAAGGTCCAAAAACTAAATCCAGAATTTCTGAAATCAGATTCGTATTCATAGTAGCTCTATTCTCAAAATACCAGAAGAAAATATTTGATTTTAGTACTTAAATATCACTTTCATATCTGAAACAAATCTGGACTGATTTAAGTACGGATTTCAAGACAATATTAAGCGTTTCGGTCCATGTATGAAAGCCTTATATTTAGTTCAGAATTCTTTCTTTTATTTTTTTTTTTTTTTTTTGTAAAATTTTGGCCTCCGGTAGGTTAGTGTGGCCTCCGGTAGGTTAGTGGTTAGTGTTCTAGTCTGGTAGACCGGAGGTGGTGGGTTCGATTCCCACCTAAGGCACTGGTTAAGGAGCGCACAACAGGCCCGATAGAGGCCTAGGTGTATTTCTTCGAATTTGATGTATATACATCCTCCTTTCAAACTAACTAACTAACTTGTAAAATTTTCTTATCAATTGATTACTAATACATGGATCCCCTTATGAAAATCATACTCTGTAAGAAGGGTAACGTGGGTCCGCCTGATTTCGGTCCCGTTGTTATGATCTATTGGTCTTAGGAGCCGTTTTCTATAGAAACACTACTCACTACTTCCTGAGTTAAACCAACGGGTTCGACATTCCTTTATATTGAGAGAATGGTTTCCCTCCCTATTTCGTTGACTACTTGGTTCTTGCGGTCTCCGTGAAAACCAGCCGGTATTTCTAATAAAACCGATCATGTTTAATAGTGACGCATCTCTGAGACAGTCCAGATCATGGAAAAGAGCTCTACAAAGATATAGTAGTCTGTGCTGGGCAGTCTCATAGAAGGTGTTGTATCGATTCCACTATAACGTGGGTAGCCCATACGTTCCGACATATGTCCAATCATACAGTGCCCAATAATTATACTAGCCTAATCAAATTTTTACTAAGAGTCAAGAGAGTCCTAGTTCTATCCATTGTCAGAGTGTGCCAGAGCAGTTTCGATGTTCTATAAGTCTTGATATTTGACCATCTGAGTTCTGTCTCACTCCAAGCCCAGTCATCCATCAATTTTGATAGGGTCACCAGGGAAGTGTGAATATCGCTTTGCGCAAGGGTTAAGTCCCGGGACGACACTTTGGCTGCGCATCCATCTTCATTTCCCCGGATGCCTTCATGTCCTAGTACCCATAACAACTCAAAGTGATTTTGGGTCATTTGTGCCAATCATTGAATACAATTGAGAAAACATTTCGGCTTAATAACATTGGAGTTAAGATCCTTGATTGATGTAAGGCTGTCCAATTATGTATGTGAAGGCGAATTTTCGAGATTTTGTTCCCGGATTCTTTTCGCGACTGTATCGATTGCATATATCTCTACCTGAAGTGCCGTAAAGGTGTTAAGTCGAAGAGACAGTAGCAGATTCAGTTTTTCGGAGAATATTCCCGATTCCATGCCCATATATAGGCCAGGTTGACCTTGAAGTTAGACAGGTGATTTCACTAAACGATCTGATCTGAGCCATTTTATTTAGTTCATTATGAAAAAGTGTTTTACAGTTTGTGGAGGCTTCGATTTCATAAAGGCAAGCTAGAATGCGGCATTTGTCGACAAAAAAGATAAAATAATTCGGTCAATGCTATGGAATTATCGAGAGCTTTTGCAAAAAATCACGAATCCTAACCAACTAGTTTTATTCGTTACAGTCAAAGATGTTGCTTCGTACTAGCGTTCACTGCATTCTGTATGATGTATAGCAATATGTACGACTCCAAATATATCCCTCATCGCTGCCCTAAATATATTCGGAAGAAACAGACAATTTGATAGATTTAGTTGGCCACTGTTTCGTAGAGTCTTAATCTTCGCAATGAAGATTCAGAATTGACTACTAAGCCCTTTAAAGATTTTGGCAAACATACTTTTAAACTTCTGCTTTAAATACAGCAGCATCATCATCATCAACAGCAGCAGTGTTTCTAACCTTAAAACAGTTAAAATGGAATTAATTTTTTTTCTGGATTTTATAACTGTAACTGTCTGATACTGTGTGGCCCTTTTTTAATCTGGGTACTTTTACTTTTTTTAATGATGATGTTCTATAGAAAGACTTTTTTTCTTTTTTTATGTGATTTTTTTCTGATTTACGTTAAATCAAAAAATTTGTTTTCTTTTTTTTTACAATTTCCCTCATGGATAGATTGGTTGGCTTTATAAAAGTATTGAAGTAAGTATTGTAGTAAAGTGGAAAAAGAAAAGTTTGTTGTTTTTTTTTTACTTTTTCTTGACTCTTGTCTTGATTTGGGTAGACATTTGGTATTGGGTTGCTGGCTATCAAGTATGAGTTGTACACCAGATGTTTGAGTAATTTAATGTAGTCAACATCTTTAAGATAACGGAAATAAGGTATTTTTAGTTGTTGTTATTTTGATTTATTTATTTTTTTTTTCTTCATTTTTTTAAATCTATATACTTTTGTTTTGTTGAGAAAATATAGACAACGTAGACTTTTGTTTACATACAACATGTCTATGTAAAAATACAAATATTTTCTTGTCAACTTAATAAATATAAAGAAATCTGTATTTTAAGTTTGACTATATAGTTATTTTCTTGTTTTTTCTTTTTTTTGAAGAATTTATATAAACATAGAAAAATAAAATATGTAAATTTTTGTTAAAACTTTTTTCTTACAGCTTGTTTTTCTAAAATGAAAATTTGTCTTCGTTCTTAAAAATAACGAACGAAATTGGCTTTACGTTTTTGTAACGAAAAAATAAATTTTCATGTGAGTGACGACGAAAGAGCTTTATTTTTCCATATATTTTTGGTTTTTAGAAAATGAATTCGTTCGTAATAAACGAAAGAAATGTCAGAAATAGACGATAGGCAAAGGCCTTTCGTTTGCCCAAAAAACAACGAAAATTTTACCAAAATACGTAATAATATGTGGCCATTTGAACCAGAATGTAATTCGCAATACAAACCTTTAAATTTCTTGAGACATTGCATACAATTGTCATGTTGTTTTTAAAAAAACATTTTTTCATAATTTCAATTTTTTTCTAAAATTATTTTATTTTTGTTTATTTTTTAGGATTAACACCAAACACCTTATTACTACATGAAAAAATATTTAAAAATTCAGAAATGAAATACGTAGGCAATAATGTTCTGTTACGATAGAAAAAGCTCATTTCATTTTAGACATTTTTAAACGAAAACTTTCAAATGTTTTATAAAAACCAAATTTTAAACTTGATCGTAATAAAATGAAATGTTCGTGTGAGAACTAAATTGTTTTAGAAAAACAGGCTGTTAAACTCAAACCGTTAAAACTTAAGCTTTTGTTTAATAATGACTTCTTTTGAAAGTTTAATAGTTTATAATAAAAGTGTTGAGTTGTTTTTGTTAAAAGTAATAATTTTATATTCTTTCAAAGTTCTAAGGTTTGTTTGAGGTTTTCCCATAGTATTTAATAGATACAAATATACATGTATGTATCTATGTATGTTATACTTATTGACACATTGTCAACTTGTGTACTTAAACTGCTTAAGTAAACATACTGGTTAAAAAGTAAATATTCGTTATAGGTAAAAATCCTACCTCTTTCTTTAATACTTTTAAAGAAAATAGTGTTTAATTTTGAAATCCATAACTAATCAATTTTAAAGGGGCGTTTTAGTTTTAAAGTACCTAATATAAATTGCACAGTGGTAACAAATGTCATTCTATGTTTACTCTTTTAGAAACTTGAGAAATTTAGAGTTCGTCATCCAGTTCTGCATTGAGGTTCAAGCCTAAAAATTGTCTTACTGACTTATTCCAGTCCATAAATCCATTAGAGTAAGTAAATGAATGGAACATCATGAACCCCGTTATCATGGGGACCCTAACTATATGATGGACATATATTACGGATGTGAGGGAGCGATAGGCATAAAGTCTGTTGTTCCATCCCCACCTCAGTTATACAAGACTTAAAGATACGACAGGTTTTTCAAGTACAGCCGTACATGAATTCCGTTTTTGTAGGTTACCCATCGTCTATAGCATGCGTCGGCTTTAGTTTCTTAATTTCAGTATTTGCAATAAAAATTCCCGGTAGATCGAGCTACAACGAAAATGCCATTTAAATAAACACTCATAAACCAAAAACAGGCGCTAATGTTAGTTGTGGATCTATTGAATCTAAACCTGACTACTGTGGCATAATTTAGGCTTAAGTTTTTGCTATTTAGAAAGTCGCGGAACAAATAGAGAAATTCAGATATTTACGCCGATAAAATCACTGAAGAAAGAATGCTAGATGTCTATAGAGAAGATAGCGAGACATTATTTGGTTACCCGTATATAGGTTCTAAGATGTGGGAGAAATAACATTATATTTGAAGTACCTTATAAAAAAGGAAGACTGGACAAAATGTAAATGTAAATCAACATAACCCACAACGATTACTATTAACACCCTCAAAGGATGATGTTTATTACATCAACTCCGGAATATTAAACCTAAATCGCCATCCTGCAGTTTGTGGGTACCTTTTCATGAAAACAATATTGATGCAAGAATTCGTTCTTATCAGTTCGTCCAATTTTGTATAGTTGAGACCGCACACCTCGAGGGAAGCTTCATCTCGTCTTGATATCTTATGGATCACCCCATAGGACTTTTGTGGCCCTACCCACCATTCTATTATTCCAAGTAGCCGCATGGCATTCTTTCGCCTAGTTCTTTAATGCATCAAAACGGTTTTGTTTTCCCAGATTATCTTCATCAAGCTCCCTTTCATTTATAGCTAGTACATTCGCTCTTTTATTGCCGTTTATCCCGATTTGGACCGACAAGCTAAATCTTTACACAAAATTTAAGATACAAAATATACATTTTGTTTACTTCAAAATAATGGGTGATAAAATTTAAATATTCTATTCGGCATATTCCTCTCAAATAAGATTTTTGACCCCCTAAAAAAAAGAAAGATATCAAAACTAAGTTTGATAAGCTATATAAATAATGTCATATTCTTTTATACGAGTTAGCAACAACTTTTATTTAAAGTTTTTTTTAAATAAATTTATTAAATATATATATTTATTTTATAGCACTACTATTTAAAGAAAGCGTGGCTTATATTTTTAGCATAAATTTGCATATAATATTTTTAAAGTAAAAAAAAAATTGCTTAATATTTATGGAAATATCCCATAAATTAAAGAATATTTCAATGTTAAGGAAAGAAGTTTAAAATTTGGCAAAACTGGTTGTGTATTGGAATAAGTTTCATATTAAAAATGTATATAAAAAGCGCTAATTTTAAATATTTTATAAGTGATTTCAACGCAATTGCAGAATTTGAAAATTTTCTTTAAAATTTCACCTCACCCAGACCACTGTGCCTGCCATCTCTATTGAAAGTGAAGAAAAAGAGCATAAAAAAGCAATTACTCTTTTACAACGATATTCTAGTCATTTGAAAATGTGCCTGCAGTTAAGTTGTTTTTGTCATTTTAGTCTAAACTCTTGTTTTTTTATAGCTCATGTCAGTTTTTACGACGTTTGCCTGACTATTAGAGCAAAAAGTTCAAAATTACAAAAACACACAAAACAGAAAACAAATTTTGTTAGAGGCGCCGTTCACACCTATTGTTTGTCTTTGACGACAATTACATTATATTTTTACAATTGTCTAGCAGTAGAGATCAAGATAATAATTGATGAACCGATTTAGTTTAAAGGGTTTTCAAAACTATTTTTATTTCAATTTTGTTTTTCTTGTTAAAATGTTTCCGGTCTGACCTTTTTATTATCGTACAAATTTGTGGGTATTTTTTTTCTATTTTTTGTAAAATGAAGTGTTGACTTGAAAACATCATCTTTTGTCAACAGAAATAGTTTCATTTAATAATCTCATTTGTAAATTATGACCCTCATAAATTTGTTGAATGTAAAGCTTTGGACATAATTTGAATAGCTAGTGTAAGTTGTTGGTTACAACAATTTCAAATAGAACATTTTTGCAAAATAAAACAAATAACTAGTAAAGATACTTTCAATGTCATCATAAATAAGAAAATAAATCCTCGTGGATTTTGTAAAATTATACGCGAAATTTGTCTTAAGGCATAAAATATTTGTCGTTGTAATGACTGTCTGAACTTAGACTTTTATTTGTAAAAAAATTTATATTTTTTTTGTTTTATTGTATGTGTGTTTGTGCATAAGGTTAAGTCTTCTTTTTGGTTTCCAGTAAAATTGCAAAAAAAAATCAATGAGCGGAAATTTTTATTAAGGAAAAACTTTAACGTTAAATTTACAAGGAAGGAAATCAAGTTGATGTTATGGGAATGAAAAAAAGTCATTATCATTATTAAATAAAAAGCTGTTTGAAAAATCAAAAATAAAAAAATTATTAAGAATGTCTTCTTTAGTAAAATGATTTTTGATTTTTATAAAACAGTGGTAAATCTGGGACCGAATTACCTAATGCGATCGAGTAAATGGATCGTTATTGGGTTTTAATTTGGATTTTTAGTGAAAATTTGTATTTTTGGGGAAAATTTAGATTTCTTGTGAAAAATAAGTAAGATTTAAGTGAAATGTTAATTTTTTTTTGAAAATTTAGATTTAGATTTGCAAAAGAACTTGCGAATTCTGTCTGATATTAAACCTAAAGGAAAAATCGTAACATCTTTTGCAAAAAAGGACTTTGAAAAAACTTTATCATTTAAACTTTAAAACTGACCCAAGAATGTAATAGTTGGCAAATTTCAAAAAAGAGATAAATACAATTAGGGTCTCGTTCGAATAAAATCGAATAGTTAATCTCTATAAAGTTTTTGATTATTCTTCATTCAATTCTTTCAATCATATTCGTACTTTTATAGGTTTGCATTGTACCAAAGCAATATCTAAAATAAAATAAGATAAGAGCCAGATGCGAGGTGCACTTATTTTGCAAAATTGAACAGGTAAATTACTACATACAACTTATGCTAAAGAAATTGAACAAATTTCCACATTAACCAACTAAAACCAAACTATTTACTGGGTTATTCTACGCATTTGTATCGGTGTATGTTTTTCTTAAGAGCAAATAAATATCAAAGAATTTGTTAAATAACAATAACAAAATGAACTTACCGTTTGTTTAAGATATTGATCTTAAGATCTTATATTTAAGGAAGCAGCAGCAATTCCATAAGATTCGATTCCATTAAGCACTTTTGATTTCTTCTTATTTATTGAACGCGTATAATAAAAGTTTCTTTTTGTAATTAACACTCGTTTGTCAAATTTACACACGATATAGGTACAATATATATACAATTTTTTCTCTTTATTTATTAAATTCACGTAACAATTTGTTACTAATAGTTGATTTTCATATAAAACATTTGTGTTGTGCACAATTCTCTTACACACTTTCGAATTTTTTTTACTATTTTTTTTTCTATAAACAACAATTTCACCAAAAATAGCTAAACAACCATCATCATCGAAAACTAATGAAATTTTTTTTTGTTAGCGTGAAGTCAGTTTGGTTGCCAATTGAATTATTATATAATTTTTAATTGTTGTTTTAGTTTATAATATGTTTTTAGCATTAATTGATTTATTTTGCACTAAACTTTATTCAAAGGATGTAGTTTAAAGAAAAGCTTTTTATATCATTTTCATTTAATTTTCTTTTAACTTTTTTGTTTGGTGTTTGTGCAGCAGGCTTTTTTCCAATATTATTCATTTGCCAATTTAAGGTGTTTCTTTTATATTTTTATGCACTTTGTTTGAGTTAATTTATTGCAGTTGTTTTACTATAGCTTTATTTTAATAAAGATCTATATTTAAATATAAAATTTATCCTTTTTTCACTGGTAGATTTAATTTTTTCTACAAATTTCTTATTTTTCTTAACTTTTTGATTGGTTTTTCTCCGAATATCACATCCAACTTTCACAGCTGTTCCGTTCGAACTGTCAGTGAATGTATGAAAATTTGTCTTCGACTATTTGACATTAGATTCTGGTGTTGTTAAATGGAAGAGTACTGGTTACTCGCAGAGTCAATAAAATTCACTAGTGTTGTTTAACTTGAAAATAGTTTGTATCACTTTAATTCACTTAAGTGAATAAAAATTTATTTCACGTTTAAAAAAATAAACTAAATTATTTGAAGAAATACATATCTTTAATGTTTTGTTGTTTGTAACAAATTACTTATTTGAGTTGCTGTAAAATGAAGTTGTGCTTTGCCAAAATAGTATAGTCTATATTCTAGTATATAGTCTAGTTTCTAGTCCAGTGTATAGTCTAGTCTATTGTCTAGTCAGTAGTCTAGTCTAGTCTATAGTCTAGTCTATAGTCTAGTCTATAGTCTAGTCTATAGTATAGTCTAGTCTATAGTCTAGTCTATAGTCTAGTCTATAGTCTAGTCTATAGTCTAGTCTATAGTCTAGTCTATAGTCTAGTCTATAGTCTAGTCTATAGTCTAGTCTATAGTCTAGTCTATAGTCTAGTCTATAGTCTAGTCTATAGTCTAGTCTATAGTCTAGTCTATAGTCTAGTCTATAGTCTAGTCTATAGTCTAGTCTATAGTCTAGTCTATAGTCTAGTCTATAGTCTAGTCTATAGTCTAGTCTATAGTCTAGTCTATAGTCTAGTCTATAGTCTAGTCTATAGTCTAGTCTATAGTCTAGTCTATAGTCTAGTCTATAGTCTAGTCTATAGTCTAGTCTATAGTCTAGTCTATAGTCTAGTCTATAGTCTAGTCTATAGTCTATAGTCTAGTCTATAGTCTAGTCTATAGTCTAGTCTATAGTCTAGTCTATAGTCTAGTCTATAGTCTAGTCTATAGTCTAGTCTATAGTCTAGTCTATAGTCTAGTCTATAGTCTAGTCTATAGTCTAGTCTATAGTCTAGTCTATAGTCTAGTCTATAGTCTAGTCTATAGTCTAGTCTATAGTCTAGTCTATAGTCTAGTCTATAGTCTAGTCTAGTCTAGTCTATAGTCTAGTCTAGTCTTCTTTTGCACTCCATATATCTTTTAAACCAGAAAACATTTTTGAATCCTTTATAACTTGACGAACAAATAAAAATATGAATTTAGTACTTTTTGGATATTCGGACGTTTAAGGGGTGAAAATTGTACCTATTTTTGGTACTTTTTTATAAAACATTGTTTTTGGTTTATTAACTTATACATATGAATACATAATAACGGGCTCCCAATACGATGTTGTAACTTTTTGGAACAGAATTTTTATTTCGTCAATGGGGAGGAAAAAGTACCAAAATGGGTAAAAACGGGAAATTTGATTTTATTCAAGAAACACTAAATATGCTAATGTGATGTTATTTGGAACACTGGTACCAAATGATATTTTTTGGTACTTTTTCATTCTCCAACTGGTACTTTTTGAGTTTTCTATGATACTGAAATCGAAACATGAAATTAATAATTAAGGGACTTTTCGGAACTTTTTCGTTCTACAAAGGTACTTTTTGAGTTTTCTTTAAAATTTAACCTAGAAACATGAAATTAAGCAAGTAGAGTATGGGACTTATTGGTACTTTATCGTACTTCGACTGAAACTTTTTTGACTTAGAACTTAGAAACATGTAATTAAGAACTTGAGAATCTATAAATCTTTTTGGTACTTTTTCGTTCTTCAAAAGGAAGTTTTTGAATTTTCTATAATATGAAAGAAATAGAAACATAAAAGCATGTAGAGCCCCGATTAAGTGAGAACCTGTAAAAGGGGACTTTTTGGTTCTTCAAAAGGTACATCTTAAGTTTTTGTATAATAATGAACCTAGAAACGTGAAATTAAGCATGTAGAGCCCGGATTAAGTGAGGTCCTATAAGAGGGGACTTTTTGGAACTTTTTCGTTCTTCAAAGGTACTTTTTGATTTGTTTATAATATTGAACCTAGAAACATGAAATTGGGAATGTACAGCCCGGATTAAGTGATAACATATAAAAGGGGACTTTTTGGTCAGATCCTCGTAAAACTTGGAGAAAGGATTTGTTTTCAATTTTTAAGAATTTTTTATTCATCTCACACAACTGATCTTGCTCTGTTTTGTTGTTATAAACAACATATTTGCTTCCAAAATCCCACTTTCTGATCTCTCGGATTCCGTTTTTATTTAAAATCGTTGAAAGTTTAAAAACTAAACGTAGTTGACAACTTAGCCGGCTTACAGTCGATTTTAAGCCGCCGCCGACATATTTAGTGTCAGTCGCCGCCGCCGTTAATATTTGTCGGCGCAGGGCTCTGGTTGTGAGTTGCAAAAAATTTACAGTGCACGTACCAAGAGAAAATAATAAAGTATTGTTTAGAAATTTATTTTATTTAAAATACAATAAATTAAATAAAAGTATCACAAAATAAAATGGCACAACCCACAGTTAATGTAGCTGGCTACTTGGCAAATCAAAAGAAAACCACAAATAAAGAATTGGCCTCTGAATGGGCTGCCTTGGAAGATCTATACAATGAAAAGTAAGTTTGATAGAATCAAGAAAAAACTAAAGCGTCATCTTTAACTTCTTAACAAATTTTATAGATTATGGAATGAATTGACCATAAAATTGAATAAATTTGTACGTAATGCTGCCATGCAGGATGAGGATGCCTTACTGCAGCTGTATCAGAATTTTTTGCAAACATTTGAAATGAAGTAAGTAACAAAGAGGAGTTTGGAACTCCATATTAGTAAGGTTATGTGTTTATTCATGCTCCTATTTCTTTTGTTTGCATTGCAGAATCAATCCCTATGGTTTAGTTGAGATTGTGGAAGTTATTGTCGAGCATATTACTGATAAAAAGGAAGCTGTTGAATTTTTGGGTAAAATTAAAGATAAAGTCAAGATTTGTGATGAAGCTGTTTGGTATGTTCAGGTGTGTGTGCAGGATTAACTCCAGTGTCATTTCTATTTTAAGTCAGGAATATTTTTTTATTCGCAATTACTGTGCGAATTGGAATGCTCTGGAAAATAGCATAACCTAATGGTACACAGTATCAACAATTTCATGTCACTTACACAATTCGGTGCCGCCTTGCCGTCGGACACCTTTCCTATACATTCTTTGCTTTAATAGTCGTTTTTCCATAGAACAGAAGGTAAACATTTTTTATATAAATTTCTTACAGGTTCTCCAAGGTAATATCTACCTGACAGATCTGAATGATTTGGATGCTTGCAAGAAAATCATTGAAGAATTACGTGACATCTTGGAAGATGTAGGCAATGTAACACCAGTCCATGGCAAATACTACATGTTAGCTTCACAATACTATCGTCGTGTGGGTAAACACAGTGATTATTATCGTTGTGGTTTACAATTTTTAGGTTGTTCTATCGATGACTATCCTAAAGATCAATGGGCACAACAGGCATTCTTTTTGGGATTGGCCGCATTATTAGGAGATGGCATTTATAATATAGGAGAATTGGTAAATAATTAATTAATTGTATATAAGATATATTATAACAATGAGAATTTTAATTTTTATGTAGCTGGCCCACCCAATTTTGACCTCTTTGAAGGGAACAGAAAACGAATGGTTGATGGAATTGCTTAAAGCTTTCAACGTCGGTGATATTAAAAAGTATTAAATTATCTTCAATACTATAATAGGAAATATACTTTAACTAATATATATTTACAGATTCAATGAAATGAAACCGGTTTGGTCAAAAATTCCCGACTTGCTTGCACAAGAAATTAAACTGCGTCAGAAAATCTCTCTTTTATGTCTGATGGAAATGACTTTCAAACGTTCCGCTACACAACGTTCCATTTCCTTTGAGGATATTGCCAACGAAACACAATTGCCTCTTAAAGAGGTGGAATTGTTAATTATGAAAGCTTTAGCCTTGGATTTGGTTAAAGGAGAAATTGATCAAGTGGCGGGTGTTGTTAATATGTCTTGGGTAAGTTATAAAATAATTTAATAAATAGCTTACCTAACTCTTTAATTGTTATAAGGTTTTGCCACGTGTTCTCGATCGTCCACAAATTGCTAGCATGGCCACAACATTGGATAACTGGATGTCTAGTATTAGTTCTATGGAAAAATTAATGGAATCACGTGCCGCTGAAATTTTAACCAACTAGTATAGTTGCTATCTATGCAAAAACATTTAATTTAAAACTCAAATAATAAACACACATTTTGTAAATTATTTTTGAAATCTTTTTGTAATGAGTTACAGCGTGGCCAAGTACCTACATGGCAACTAAACTGTAGTTTACACTAGATGAAAGGTATTCTTGACTATAGGCTAGACTATACACTATAGACTAATCAGAAGTATAAACTATACACTAATCTGCAGTCTGAACTATAGACTTGGTCATAAGAGTAGACTAATAGACTTGATCGTAGTTGGAACTACAGACTAGACTTATCAGATTATACTATAGTCAGGTTTACAGATTGCAGACTACACTATTCTCCCGGGTATTGACTATAATATACTCTCGTATGTACCAAATATTGAACTATAGTATGATTTATATACTAGATTATAATCTGGACTACAGGCTGGATTATAGTCTGGGCCAGTTTATAGTCTTTACTACAGACTAGATAATAATCTGGACTAAAGGAGAGTCTGGACAACAGACTACATTATAATCTGGACTACAAACAAGATTATAGTATACTATAGACTGCGAACTGGATAATAGTCTAGACTACAGTTTATAGTCTGGACTACAGATTACATTATAATCTGGACTACTGATTAATTTACAGTCTGGACTAGAATATATTATACTCTGGACTACATATTAGATTATAGACTGGACTACATTCTAGATTATAATCTGGACTACAGACTAGATTATAGTATGGACTACAACTATACTATAGTTTGGACTAAACTAGATTATAGTCTAGACTATAGACTAGATTATAGTCTGGACTGTAGACTATATTATAGTCTGGACTAGAGACTAGATTATAGTCTGGACTAGAGACTAGATTATAGTTTGGACGAGACTAGTTTATTGTATGTACTACAGACTAGATTTTAATCTGGACTATAGAAGATATTATAGTCAGAATGGCGGTCGTATAATCTCGACGTGGCTAAAGTATAGAATAGATAGTACATCCTGGACATAAACCACCACACCTCTTTTCAAAAATCTGTACGTTATTCGATTTTTAATTTAGATGAAAAATATAAACTTTTCTTCAACATTACTTACTATTGATGACTGTTTTACTATTTCGGAAATAAAGGAATGCTTTTGTGGAACTTTAAGTATTCAGATGAAACTTAATACAAGGTAAAGACGAAGAAGAAATTATAAAATAAAAATAATAATTCTATATTCAAATATTTTTTATTTCAGCATTTAGTGTTTATTTCGCTAAATTTGTTAATAGTTTATATATTTTTTCATTATAAAAAGAATTTTTAATAAAAATATTTAATATTTCTATAAATTTGGTTTGTTACGTTTGTTTATCTTGTACATAATGTATGTATAGTTAATTTATATAAATATGTATGTAAGAAATCTCAATTATATGTAACTATACGATAGCCAAATTTTAAATTATTTAATATTAATATAAATATTAAATAATTTAAAATTTAGCTTGAGAGTAGGAACCAATATTTAAAAAAAAATCTAAATTTGGCATCAAGCCCTAATTAAAATGAAAAACTGTTTCAATTTATCTATTATAATTACATTACAAAATAGATGTTAAAAAATGATAATGACTGCAATGATCTGGATGTATAAGATATGTTACAAAATTATATAAAATGTTTATGGTTTAATGTTTTAGTTTCTTAAACTTAATAGTTTTTCGACCAGTTTCGTCGTTGCTAAACTATATTAATACTTCCTTGTCTAACACGGTATGGAAAGTATTGTTGTCTTAATCAAATATTCAAACAACGCAGCTTACGTTCCGGTATACGTGATGTAAACTCAAAACTAGGAGGTCGTCTTATTTCTTCATGTGAATCTCGTCTTATGCGCTCTGGATTTCTACCCATCACCGACCAAACGGGTATACTGCGTTTATGTAATTCTTTTAAGACTAATGTTTCCAATTGAAATAAATGCTCATCCCATACTTCAGGTATTTCTTCATGCATAAATTTTGCCAAACGTAGAAGATATTCAGCATTATGTCCACTGGGTCCTTGGCATTCGACAATTTGTTTGGCTACATTTTCCAAATTATCTTCGCCCAGCCAGTGTTCGCTATCTGTATTGGCTACATAAATTAAAACTTCTAAAGCTTCTCCGCCGAAGGGTGTGTCATAGGATGCAATGCGGGGATAAAATTTTGTATCTGCTGTAGTATAGCCACCTTAAATGATAAATTTGTAATAAATAAATTAATTGATTAAATAAATACTTATATACTACGTATAAAAATAATATTTCCAAATATTTCTCAAAATTTAAGAAGAATTAATGAATTGAATACATATGTATTTGTAATTTAAGATTGATATTTTCTTAATTATGTAACAAATGTTATTCTCAAATAATTTTGGAGCGTTTAGTAAAATTTGAATAAAAAAATATTCGAAAGATATTGCTTTTCAATCTTATATAAATTTTTATCAAAAACTATCGACATTTAATATAAAATAGTTTTTTTTTTTAATATTTAAAAAAATTTAATTAATAAATACATAACATTTTTAATATTAATCAAGGTTCAACATAGATTTTTGTGGATTCAGTAAAGATTTGAGATTTAATATCAACTTTCTACTTCCTTTCTTTGTTTCATCTGAATACTATTAAAAAAGAATCTAAATAAATGTTAAATCAGAAAATCCAAAATAAGTAGAGACTTTTGAAAAGTTCTGTGGAGGTTCAATGTTAATGCTCCCAATTAAAATATTGTTTTATTTTTGACCAAATCCTTTGAAGGACTTTTGTTTATACAAAAAGCAAAAGAACTCATTGCCGATACCAGATCTAAATTTCTAATAGCTTTGTTTTAAGTTTTTATAAATTTGTTCAACTATGAAAACTATGAATTTGGGGACTTTGAAATATAAATATTGTTTTAAATTTATAAGTTAAGTTTATATTTAAACGATCCAGCCATATTTCTTCTTAATTGAATCTTTCATCAAACATGATAAATATAAGTCAGTTCTTTTTTATTACAAACATTAAATAAGTTCAAATTTAACGGAAATTTAATGAGAATTTTTTGAGATGTAGGTATTTTGTCTTTATCTTCCCTTAAAATTAATTAAAACTTTTGTTGGTACTTACCTAATGTGCACTCTCGTTGTTTCAAATAATCTAAGGCAGTTTGTCCTGTTATTCTGTAAGCACAGCCCCAAGTGATACCCTAAAATGAATAAAAACCAACAAAATATTGCATAAATTGTGATGATAAAACAGTAACTTATTAAAGGATAAAACAGATAATGGAAATAATAAACAAAATAACAGATAATTTATCTGCAGCACTGTTTGTTTGTCATTTTAGAAGATATTTTGATAAGACAGTGTTTATAATAAAGCAGTACATTAATAAAGTACTGTTTTATCACATTATAAATATAATGGACAATGACATATAACTGCTTTATCATATTGTAGATAAGACAAGCAGTACACACTTTACTGCTTTATCGCTTCATAGATAAAACAGTATTTTAGTTATTTTTACCCACAATGCAGAGTTGCCAGAACTAATTTTATAAATAAAAAATAATATAAGTAAAAAGTGCTGAATTTAATTATATTATGTATAATTACTTACTACACACATTAATTAAGAATGTGTATTAGTAATAATAAATTCTTTTCAGTTATTATTTAACTAATAAGGCAGTCAAACAATGCTTATACCCAAAAAAGGAGATTTTTTTTTAGCTTGAGACGTAATTTTTCCCATGAATTTCAAGAACAAACATCTGGTAACACATAAAACACGATTTGTTTATTCTATTTTTAACACGATTCATATTATACTATACTTTGTTATTTAATTTGTGTAATAATTCCCATATTCTTTTTTCTTATATTGTATGTATATATGCAAAGTGTTGTGCGTAGTTTTTGGAGGCTAACGAGTTGTTTTCTTCGAGTCTTCCATGCCTGTCTCTCGGGGTTACATACGAGTTCCTGGTAACTCTTTGCCATATTATCAAATTCTAAATTTGATAATTGTCATCATACCCTGGGGAAAGTCCCCGGGCCTAGGATAGAAAGTATCAAGGCGTGAAAAGTATTTCGGATTTGTGTCCGAAATATTCGCCTATATTCCGTGGAAATTCTCATGCATCTATAGAGAGTTTCTTGCGAAACGAATTTATATGCATGTGTCTGCGGAAACGTGCCAGATATCTAAGTTATCGACAAGTTGTGAAAGAACTCTCTTAGAGTTCCTTTCCTACACACAATGGGGCTTACATTGGGAAATTCGGATCATAACAACTAAATAAAAATAGCCTCTATTTTTTTGGATGAAATTAATAACAATTATTTAGATCGCTAAGTTTAATTCTTAATATTGCGTGAGTTTTAGTTCTATCCAAGTCACTGAAAGAGAACTAGTTCTGGAACTGTTTGTTTTCTAGCTAATTTAATACTGGAACTATTGCAATGTGTATTTCCTAAAGTATGTTCAATAAAATTATGTTTTTTATTACTTACCTCTTTGTCCTCAACCAGAGTAGCTACACGTCCAGGCTATAAGAAAAGGAAAATAATAATTCATTATTATTAATAAAAAATATTAACATTGCTAAAATGATTGTATATAATGCAATTTTTATATAAAAGAAATAAACAAAGAAATAAATTTTTAATTTTACTTTCAGAAATAATTATATACAATTACATTTAAATATTTACATTTAAATTATTTCATTTTAAACGTCCGTCCTTCACCCATTATAATCAATAAAAACGAGTCTTTTCAAGCAACACTACTACTGGCAGTACAATACTACTCTACTTGTGCTAAATACAAAATGGTTCATGTTTACGTTTTTAATGGGAGACAACCCCACCTACATACACACAAGATCATCTTCTTCGTGAGATCATGAGAAAAATAAAAACAATTATTTTCAATAACATTCATTGTTTAAATTATTTTTACAAGTCATTGTATTTTAAAAAGTCTTCTTCTTGCTGACTACGTGTAATTATTTACACTTAAAAGCAGAACAATATTAAAAAAAGACTTAAATATCGTCTGATAATATTTATTGCATTTAATATATTAGTGTAATTTATTACAAATAAATACTTTGCAAAACCTTTTACACACTTAAGAACTTTTAAACGATTAAATACAAACTTCTTAGTAACAACAGAATAGTAAAGTACTGAATATATTTTTTAAATTAAACTTTTAACGATTTATGTTAAAATCAAGGGGAATTGAGTGCTATAACAGATTTAACATCCAAACTAACAAATTTCTTAAATTAAAAAATAATAATAATAATAATAAACTTAAATTTTAAAAAAATAAATAAAAAGTTATTTCTTCTAGGGTTTGAACTTAATGCCACCAGATTCATCATGTTTCTTTCTGTCTTTCAGATACAAATCTGTTGGTCTGGGTTCAAACCCCAGTACGATCATTTTTGTATTTTTGAGTTTGAAGAAAAAAATATCTAAAAAAGAATCAGCACGGTTTATATTGTTCGTGAAAAAAACATATTTTTTGTTTACGTTTTTAAACAAAAAATTTATCACGTGTTTTGTGTGTGTTTTTATAATTTTTATACTTTTTTATACGATTAAATATGTGTAAATTAAATGCATATTTATTGATAAATAAATCAACAAAAGTGAAAGAACTTACATTTATTCTGTTGAGAAAAACCTTAACTGTTAGCTTACAGTAGACCTATCACAATAATTACTAGATCAATAGACTATAGACAAGAGTGTAGACTAGATTGTGGACTAGACTATAGACTAACTATAGACTAAACTATAGACTATAGACTACACTATAGACTAGACTAGACTATAGACTAGACTATAGACTAGACTATAGACTAGACTACAGACTAGACTATAGACTAGACTAAAGACTAGACTAAAGACTAGACTATAGACTAGACTATAGACTAGACTATAGACTAGAATATAGACTAGACTATAGACTAGACTATAGACTAGACTATAGACTAGACTATAGACTAAACTATAGACTAAACTATAGACTAGACTATAGACTAGACTATAGACTTGACTATAGACTAAAACTATAGACTAGACTTAGACTAGACTATAGACTAGACTATAGACTAGACTATAGACTAGACTATAGACTAGACTAGACTAGACTATAGACTAGACTATAGAACTATAGACTAGACTATAGACTAGACTATAGACTAGACTATAGACTAGACTATAGACTAGACTATAGACTAGACTATAGACTAGACTATAGACTAGACTATAGACTAGACTATAGACTAGACTATAGACTAGACTATAGACTAGACTATAGACTAGACTATAGACTAGACTATAGACTAGACTATAGATTAGACTATAGACTAGACTATAGACTAGACTATAGACTAGACTATAGACTAGACTATAGACTAGACTATAGACTAGACTATAGACTAGACTATAGACTAGACTATAGACTAGACTATAGACTAGACTATAGACTAGACTATAGACTAGACTATAGACTAGACTATAGACTAGACTATAGACTAGACTATAGACTAGACTATAGACTAGACTATAGACTAGACTATAGACTAGACTAGACTAGACTATAGACTAGACTATAGACTAGACTATAGACTAGACTATAGACCAGACTATAGACTAGACTATAGTCTAGACTATAGACTAGACTATAGACTAGACTATAGACCAGACTATAGACAAGACTATAGTCTAGACTATAGACTAGACTATAGACTAGACTATAGACTAGACTATAGACTGACTATAGACTAGACTATAAACTAGCCTATAGACTAGACTATAGACTAGACTATAGACTAGACTATAGACTAGACTATAGACTAGACTATAGACTAGACTATAGACTAGACTATAGACTAGACTATAGACTAGACTATAGACTAGACTATAGACTAGACTATATACTAGACTATAGACTAGACTATAGACTAGACTATAGACTAGACTATAGACTAGACTATAGACTAGACTATAGACTAGACTATAGACTAGACTATAGACTAGATTATAGACTAGACTAGACTAGACTATAGACTAGACTATAGACTAGACTATAGACTAGACTAGACTAGACTATAGACTAGACTATAGACTATAGACTAGACTATAGACTATAGACTAGACTAGACCTATAGACTAGACTATAGACTAGACTATAGACTAGACTATAGACTAGACTATAGACTAGACTATAGACTAGACTATAGACTAGACTAGACTAGACTAGACTATAGACTAGACTATAGACTAGACTATAGACTAGACTATAGACTAGACTATAGACTAGACTATAGACTAGACTATAGACTAGACTATAGACTAGACTATAGACTAGACGATAGACTAACTATAGACTAGACTATAGACTAGACTATAGACTAGACTAGATAGACTTAGAAGCTATAGACTAGACTATAGACTAGACTATAGACTAGACTATAGACTAACTATAGACTAGACTATAGACTAGACTATAGACTAGAACTATAGACTAGACTATAGACTAGACTATAGACTAGACTATAGACTAGACTATAGACTAGACTATAGACAGACTATAGACTAGACTAGACTATAGACTAGACTATAGACTAGACTATAGACTAGACTATAGACTAGACTATAGACTAGACTATAGACTAGACTATAGACTAGACTATAGACTAGACTATAGACTAGACTATAGACTAGACTATAGACTAGACTATTGACTAGACTAGACTATTTAGCTCTATCCTAATGTTATCAGTAAAAGATAAAAGTGTGCAATAGTCAATTGACGAGAAAAGTGGATTTAATATCTACAATATGACTACTGATAAAATCGGCTTAATGGTGCTCACTAATAATTAGAATTCGTAATTGAATAAAAATTTTGTTTTTGCATTTTTAGACTACAAATGATATTCAAAATTGTAATGTAATATGCTGGTTATATTTTTATTTATATTTATTCATTAGCAATCATTGCATATTAACAAGTCGCTGATATTAATTTGCAATATTAAATAATGTTATTTTTGTTTGTAATTAATTGATAAAAAAAAACTTGTACTTTTTGTTGTGTTTTTATTATTTATATTAGTGTTATTTGTTTAACAAATTTTATTAAAAGGTTTCGCAAATTGTAATTAAATTCTAATCAGTTGCAAATAAATTAAAGTAAATTAATTAAAAGGGGTGACAAAGGAAGAGAACAAATAATAGAATAAATAAAATGGCAAAATGTAAATAAATAAATAATTTAGAAAATGTCGGAAAAGCAATAATAAATTAAACTAAATTTGTAGAACTAATTACAAATGTTTACACAAAGTAAATTTATTGTGTAAATTTAACTTAAGTAATAAATAAAGATCTTTGTTCAAGTACTTTTTATATAAATTCCTAGACATACATATGTATAGATTTTCACTCAAACTCACCTTGTCAACTGTGCCGCGATGTGTTGTATTGCCCTGCCAAAATCGGCGATTATAACCTCTTATATAACCGGTAATGCATTTATTATACTCAAAACCCGGATACCAGCACAATGAACCATAACCGAATACCCAGCAGTGGGTGTCACAGCGATCTCCATTATTTCCATTCGCTGCTCCTGCGGCGGTATTGTCATCATCGGCAAAGTTGCCATTTAGAAAGAGGTTTTCAAAATGTTCGGGTAAATTATGGACGGAAGGTGATTTAGAATGGGTTGTGGGGGGTATGCGTAAATAAAAATTGTCAGCCATTTTTTAGTTTGTTTTTAAATTTGTTGTAAGGGAATTTGGTTTTGAATTGTTGCAATTTCTTTCTTGTTTAAATAAATGTTAGCTAAATTTAGGTGATATTTTGCTAATGAATAATAATAATGAGATCCTTTTAAATTCGTTTAGCACTCTGGGGGCTTTTAGTTGTCTTTTTGTAAAGCTCTGCTGTTGAAGGGCCCGTTTTGGTGGAATATTTCTCTTTTGTTTAGCACTTTTTAAGGTGATTTTTTGTTTTTGCAAATTAAATTTAGACATCGATAAATTTCAATATTCAGAATTTTCCAAAGACTTTTTTGTGGTTTTGCCAAAGGATTGTTTTTTTTTTATTTATTTTGTAATTTATTATAAATTTAACATTTTAATAATTTTGCTTTTGTTTTATATGCGATTTATTGCATGGTTTCTATGTTATTTTTTTGCTTTTAATTTTTGTACTTAAAACGTTTTATTTAGTATTCTTTGTTTTAAAACATCTGAAAATAAATTGTTTGTAAAAAAATTTATTAAAATTATTTTCATTTCTTTTTTTTTTATTTAAATTTTTATTTATTTGTCACTTTTTTTTCTTTACACAACCGTAACCGTACTTGTGACAGCACTTCCGTTCCCGGCATAAGATCGCTGGGAACTGATTTTTTAGTAAATAATTTTGCTTAAAAGTAAAGAATGAACAAAAACAAGAAAAAACAATAATAAAAGACATTTGTTGCTTTTATTTTTTTTTTTGTTTGTTTTTATTTTCGCTTAATTTTTTCTAATCTATGACGTTTTATAGAATAATATTCGCTAAAGCTAAATAAAATTGATGGGTACACACTTCTGAAGCCCCTACCTTAAGTAGCAGTATATTTAGTTTGTCTCTAAAGTGGGAAATTTTAAGAAGAATTAATCAAGATCACTTTAAAAAGAATGTTTTTAACATAAAAGTTCACACAAATTGATAATATTGGTTTATACTTTTTGAACTTTGACCTTATATTATTAAAATCGAATTTTTCCCTAAAATCTATATTAGACTTCAAAAAAATTAATAATTTCGTTGAGAAATTGTAATAGTTTTGTCTTCCAATATATCCAAAATATTTTCTAATTTTTATAACTAATTCCAACTAGTAGATCCAACCCCTAACCGCCGACTATAGTTAAATTAACGAGTATTTATTAGATTGTTCTTCTTTGATCCGAAAAATACTCGTAATACGTACGACTAGTACTAATACATGCAAGTAATAAATGTTTTCCCCTCCCTTTCGTCTGATCACCGTTTTGTCTGTCGTTGAATTGAATTTTGAATGAAAAGTTAAGAAAATTGTGTTTTTGCAACAATTTTTTTTTTCTATTATAAATAATTTTATACTATCGTTTGCTCGACCAGACATCATCTAATTTATATTTCACATTATATTGTTAAAATTTATTAGTTTATATTATTTTGTTATTTTGCAAATTTTGAATTTTTCTAATCTGATCATGTACACATGTACAGAGAGATAGTGGGTGGAATAAGTGTGTAGTCATTGGAATATTAAAATCTTAAAAACGATAGTTTTGAAATCACATTTGATCATTCTGCTACTAAATGGACCGTTTCGAAAGACAATATGGGCCATCCACGTCATTTGTTGGTCCAAATCTCAAATGGCGTTTTATTAGCGTTACTTTCGAAAAACTTATTATGACTTTAAAGACTACAATAGAATAATAACGGTATTATTTATGGAATACAGTGGCCTTAGATACCATCCGATAAGTAAAGAAAATCAAAAAATTCAAAACGATCGCTTTGAAATCCTACTTGATCATTCTAGTAACGAACGGACCGATTGAGTCGATAATAAGGTGTTTTCCACGCGTATTTATAGAACAGAAATTGGAATATCGCAGAACCATATAGGCAGCAAATTACGTGCCGATTGTCCCTTTAAATCCTATCAGATCAAAATGTTTTACTGCTGCAGATAGAGGTTGATAATTTGGAAACCATGCGGTCTTATGAATCGTATTAAACCTGAGCAAAATTCTTTATAAGCAATGATTCGAATGCATCAATTGCAATTAACTCTAGTGTTAGTGGATTCGTGTTTAGTCTTAGTGGATTCCGAAAATCACAACTTAAAATAGATTGAAGAAAATTATGGACAATGTTTGTGTTCGATACAAATATTGCAGAAATTCATTTTTTTATTCTAATCCCTACATATAATTCTGTTGAAATCAAGTTTCCGAATGCATCAAAATGTAGAATCAATCTGAAAAATTTTGTAGAATTTTTCTATTAAAAATCTACCAAATCGAGCCATTAATGGTGAAAAATATTCAAAGCTAAATACATAAAAGGAAAGCCAAATTTTCAACATGTTTAACGCTGTATAATATTATCCAAATTGTTATCAAAACTAAGAATTATGGGCTCAACATATGTATGTATGTATATAATATGATTATTATATTATTTGTTTTCTTTGAAAACATACTTTTCCTATATACTGTAGACAATAGTTATATACTTGACTGGTATAAACAAATACCGACATAAGTGAATAATAAACATATTATAACAGATTTTCTTTTCAAGAAACTAAGTGAAAAACATATGAATCTACTTTATAAGTCATATCAAAATAATTGACACCATTTAATAAAATGATATTTATCTTAAAGAATCTTAAATAGAGGAAAATTTAAAGATTAGTTGAGGACTTCTGGTTAAAAATTAAAGAAATTCTAAGTCATATTTGAAACTTAATTAAACTAATATATACTATATAATAAACAATTACATTCTTTTTTTCATTCTTTTCGATAAGTAACAAAACCATTATCAGGTCTATATTCATCTTAAAAAAGCTACACTTCCCAACAAAAGTAAAAGCTTTACCATTTCTATGACCATTTAATTAATTAGACTATTTATTTCATAAATGATAGACAAAACATTTCTATAACAAGTTTTGTATTATTTATTCTATTAATGTGATAAAATTTAGATTTTATAACACATCTGCTTTCGCTTAATATATTAGAAGGAATATAAAAAATATATTATAACATATTTATATAATATTCACGGTTTGTTTTTATTTGCATATTCTAAATAGAAAACAAATACGACTCTTGTTATTAGCATAAATAAACTCCATAATAATTTAATTACAAAATAAAGGCAAATATAGTGCGTAATAAAATTTAACTATCTGCAAAAAAAAAAAACCCTTAAATGTAATGGAAAATGAAAAAATTGAACAAACTATATATTTATTTATAGAAGTAGTTAGTTTAATAAAATAGTGTTTATAATTTTTTGAAAACGATCATGATCGCAAATGAAAAATACAAAATATTTTCGTTAGTGTTGCCAATTTTTTTCAACTACTTTCCTTTAAATTATGTTACAAAAACCGCTAGTAACCCTCAGATAAAAATACCATACCAAAAATATAGGCCATAGACTAGACTGTAGACTAGATTATATACTAGACTATAGACTAGACTATACACTAGCCTATAGACTAGATTGTAGACTACACTATAGACTAGACTATAGACTTGACTATAGACTAGACTAGACTGTAGACTAGACTATAGACTTGACTATAGACTAAACTATAGACTAGACTATAAACTGGACTATAGACTAGACTATAGACTAGACTGTAGACTGGACTATAAACTAGACAATAGACTAGAATATAGACTAGACTATACACTAGACTATACACTAGTCTATAGACTAGACTGTAGACTAGACTATAGACTAGACTATAAACTAAACTATAGACTAGACTATAGACGAGACTATAGACTAGACTATAGACTTGACTATAGACTAGACTATAGACTAGACTATAGACTAGACTATAGACTAGACTATAGACTAGACTATAGACTAGACTATAGACTAGACTATAGACTAGACTATAGACTAGACTAGACTAGACTAGAACTAGGCCTATAGACTAGACTATAGACAGACTATAGACTAGACTATAGACTAGACTATAGACTAGACTATGACTAGACTATAGACTAGACTATAGACTAGACTATAGACTAGACTATAGACTAGACTATAGACTAGACTATAGACTAGACTATAGACTAGACTATAGACTAGACTATAGACTAGACTATAGACTAGACTATAGACTAGACTATAGGACTAGACTATAGACTAGACTATAGACTAGACTATAGACTAGACTATAGACTAGACTATAGACTAGACTTAGACTAGACCTATAGACTAGACTATAGACTAGACTATAGACTAACTATAGGACTAGACTATAGACTAGACTATAGACTAGACTATAGACTAGACTATAGACTAGACTATAGACTAGACTATAGACTAGACCTATAGACTAGACTATAGACTAGACTATAGACTAGACTATAGACTAGACTATAGACTAGACTATAGACTAGACTATAGACTATAGACTAGACTATAGACTAGACTATAGACTAGGACTATAGACTAGACTATAGACTAGACTATAGACTAGACTATAGACTAGACTAGACTGACTAGACTAGACTATAGACTAGACTATAGACTAGACTATAGACTAGACTATAGACTAGACTATAGACTAGACTATAGACCTAGACTATAGACTAGACTATAGACTAGACTATAGACTAGACTATAGACTAGACTATAGACTAGACTATAGACTGACTATAGACTAGACTATAGACTAGACTATAGACTAGACTATAGACTAGACTATAGACTAGACTATAGACTAGACTATAGACTAGACTATAGACTAGACTATAGACTAGACTATAGACTAGACTATAGACCTAGACTATAGACTAGACTATAGACTAGACTATAGACTAGACTAGAGACTAGACTAGACTAGACTATAGACTAGACTATAGACTAGACTATAGACTAGACTATAGACTAGACTATAGACTAGACTATAGACTAGACTATAGACTAGACTATAGACTAGACTATAGACTAGACTATAGACTAGACTATAGACCTAAGCTATAGACTAGAACTATAGACTAAGACTATAGACTAGACTAATAGACTAGACGATAGACCTAGACTAATAGACTAGACTATAGACTAGACTATAGACTAGACCTATAGACCTAGACTATAGACTAGACTATTAGACTAGACTATAGACTAAGACTATGAGACTAGACTATAACTAGACTATAGACTGAACTAATGACCTATAGACTAGACTATAGACTAGACTATAGACTAGACGATAACGAACTAGAACTCATTAGACTAGACTATAGACTAGAATATAGACCTAGACTATAACTAAGACTATAGGACTAGAGCTAGTAGAGCTAGGACTGATAGACTAGACTATAGACTAGAACTATAGACTAGACTATAGACTAAGCTATAGACGAGAACTATAGACTAGACTATAGACCTAGACTATAGACTAGACTAGAGACTAGACTATAGACTAGACTATATGACGAGACTAGAGACGAGAGACTATAGACTCAGACTATAGACTAGACTATAGACTAGACTGATAGACTAGACTATAAGACTAGACTATAGACTAGACTATAGACTAGACTATATACTGAACTAAGAGACGAGACTATAGACTAGACTATAGACTAGACTATAGACTAACTATAGACTAGACTATAGACTAGACTAGAGACCTAGAACTATAGACTAGACTAGACTAGACTATAGACTAGACTATAGACTAGACTATAGACTAGACTATAGACTAGACTATAGACTAGACTATAGACTAGACTATAGACTAGACTATAGACTAGACTATAGACTAGACTATAGACTAGACTATAGACTAGACTATAGACTAGACTATAGACTAGACTATAGACTAGACTATAGACTAGACTATAGACTAGACTATAGACTAGACTATAGACTAGACTAGACTATAGACTAGACTAGACTATAGACTAGACTATAGACTAGACTATAGACTAGACTATAGACTAGACTAGACTATAGACTAGACTATAGACTAGACTATAGACTAGACTATAGACTAGACTATAGACTAGACTATAGACTAGACTATAGACTAGACTATAGACTAGACTATAGACTAGACTATAGACTAGACTATAGACTAGACTATAGACTAGACTATAGACTAGACTATAGACTAGACTATAGACTAGACTATAGACTAGACTATAGACTAGACTATAGACTAGACTATAGACTAGACTATAGACTAGACTATAGACTAGACTATAGACTAGACTATAGACTAGACTATAGACTAGACTATAGACTAGACTAGACTATAGACTAGACTATAGACTAGACTTAGACTAGACTATAGACTAGACTATAGACTAGACTATAGACTAGACTATAGACTAGACTATAGACTAGACTATAGACTAGACTATAGACTAGACTATAGACTAGACTATAGACTAGACTATAGACTAGACTATAGACTAGACTATAGACTAGACTATAGACTAGACTATAGACTAGACTAGACTATAGACTAGACTATAGACTAGACTATAGACTAGACTATAGACTAGACTATAGACTAGACTATAGACTAGACTATAGACTAGACTATAGACTATACTATAGACTAGACTATAGACTAGACTATAGACTAGACTATAGACTAGACTATAGACTAGACTATAGACTAGACTATAGACTAGACTATAGACTAGACTATAGACTAGACTATAGACTAGACTATAGACTAGACTATAGACTAGACTATAGACTAGACTATAGACTAGACTATAGACTAGACTATAGACTAGACTATAGACTAGACTATAGACTAGACTATAGACTAGACTATAGACTAGACTATAGACTAGACTATAGACTAGACTATAGACTAGACTATAGACTAGACTATAGACTAGACTATAGACTAGACTATAGACTAGACTATAGACTAGACTATAGACTAGACTATAGACTAGACTATAGACTAGACTATAGACTAGACTATAGACTAGACTATAGACTAGACTATAGACTAGACTATAGACTAGACTATAGACTAGACTATAGACTAGACTATAGACTAGACTATAGACTAGACTATAGACTAGACTATAGACTAGACTATAGACTAGACTATAGACTAGACTATAGACTAGACTATAGACTAGACTATAGACTAGACTATAGACTAGACTATAGACTAGACTATAGACTAGACTATAGACTAGACTATAGACTAGACTAGACTATAGACTAGACTAGACTATAGACTAGACTATAGACTAGACTATAGACTAGACTATAGACTAGACTAGACTATAGACTAGACTATAGACTAGACTATAGACTAGACTATAGACTAGACTATAGACTAGACTATAGACTAGACTATAGACTAGACTATAGACTAGACTATAGACTAGACTATAGACTAGACTATAGACTAGACTATAGACTAGACTATAGACTAGACTATAGACTAGACTATAGACTAGACTATAGACTAGACTATAGACTAGACTATAGACTAGACTATAGACTAGACTATAGACTAGACTAGACTATAGACTAGACTAGACTATAGACTAGACTATAGACTAGACTAGACTAGACTATAGACTAGACTATAGACTAGACTATAGACTAGACTATAGACTAGACTATAGACTAGACTATAGACTAGACTATAGACTAGACTATAGACTAGACATAGACTAGACTATAGATAGACTGACTATAGAATAGGGGACTATAGCTAGAATTTAGACTAGACTATAGACTAGACTATAGACTAGACTATAGACTAGGACTATAGACTAGACTATAGACTAGACTATGACTAGACTATAGGACTAGACTATAGACTAGACTAAGGACTAGACTATAGACTAGACTATTAGAATAGACTATGACTTGGACTATAGACTAGATATAGATAGACTATAGACTAGACTATAGACTAGAACTATAGACTAGACTCGACTATAGACTAGACTAGACTGATAGACTAGACTATGATAGACTATAGACTAGACGTAGACTAGACTATAGACTAGACTATAGACTAGACTATAGACTAGACTATAGCTGAGCCTAGACTATAGACTAGACTATATAGACTAGACCTATTAGACTAGACTATAGACTAGACTAGGACTAGACTAGACTAGATAGACTAGACTGATAGACTAGACTATAGGACAGACTAGAGACTAGACTATAGACTAGACTATAGACTAGACTTATAGACTAGACTATAGACTAGACTATAGACTAGAACTATAGACTAGACTATAGACTAGACTATAGACTAGACTATAGACTAGACTATAGACTAGACTATAGACTAGACTATAGACTAGACTATAGACTAGACTATAGACTAGACTATAGACTAGACTATAGACTAGACTATAGACTAGACTATAGACTAACTATAGACTAGACTATAGACTAGACTATAGACTAGACTATAGACTAGACTATAGACTAGACTATAGACTAGACTATAGACTAGACTATAGACTAGACTATAGACTAGACTAGACTATAGAATAGACTAGACTATAGACTAGACTATAGACTAGACTATAGACTAGACTATAGACTAGACTATAGACTAGAATAGACTAGACTATAGACTAGACTATAGACTAGACTGTAGACTAGACTATAGACTGGACTATGGACTAGACTATACACTAGATTATATACACAAGTTATTAAGAAATATTCAAAAAACTTGATTTTTTATTAGAAATTTATAAATCTCTCGAAATCTGTAGAGTTCGTTCCATAATTGACCAATTTACCAACCTTTAAGAGATCCTTTTCCGAAAACCACCCTAATGTTTAATAGCAATGTACGACAAAGTTTTGAAGTTAACATTTCACTTATAATATTTTCCTATAAAACTTTTGTTTATGTTTGGAAATGGTGTATTTGAAAATTCTTATATTCTTTTAATTTTAAAAATAGTTTCCTTGATACTGAACTTTCAATCATTTATAAACAACTTGTATTTTTGTTTCATACAAAATTCGCAATATCTACAGTATAGAACATAAAATGATGACAGTCTAATTTTTAAGGAATTCTTAAAAAAAATATTTAAAATTATGTAAATAATAAAGAAATAAAAAATTTAAAAAAAATCAAATTTTAAAAAATTATTATTAGCCACACGGTAGAAATTCCTACAGAAATATGATAGTTTGTGTTGAACTTTGACTTTTTGAATTTTTTTAAGTGTTTTCTTTATTAATTTACAAAAAAGACTTTTACTGTATTATAGAACATTCAAATACAAAATTAGTTTATAGTCTTTACATGTTCGTGCGCAAATTTTGTTAAAATAAACTGAATTAATATTTATTTAGTATGTTGTTTTTTTTTTCTTTTTTCATTTAGTTTATAGTTTTATTTTATTTGTGTGTTTATTTTTATTAATTTCTTTATTTGATTTTTGATATGAGAAACAAAAAAAGTCAAGCACTTTAAATAAGTAGTTTTTAAGTAAGTGGCATTGTGTTATAAAAGACTTATAAGATTTATAAATACAAATTGTCAAAAAAAATCAAAGATAACAAAAATATAGTAAGTCTATTAAACAAACAGAAATGGAAAGGGAATTCCAGAAGCCTATATTTTTTGACAAATATTCACAGTATGTATGAGGTCATTGCCGTAATCATTTTTCTTTAAAAATTCTTTCCATGATTTGTCTATATTAAAATTCTTAATAATTTTAAAATGTATAACAAATATACTGATTATTTTAATAATTATTAAAATAACTACAACACTTTCTGTGTAGCTGAGTTTATAATAAACCATTAATTATTATAATTATTATTTGATAATTAAGAACGTACTTATAAGAACTCACGTCTCAGACTAATATATTTTTTTAGATTTTCTTTTTAAAAATAAATAAAAAATCACAATATTCTTGTACTTTTTTGTATAGCCTTCCCTTCGTGAAAAGGGTGGGTATATATAGGTTTGTCATTCCGTTTGTATTTATACAATTTTATATCGAAGTTGCTTTAGTTATGTCTGTCGGATTTTCAGTACAGTTGTTAATGTTTGTGAAGTTTTTTGCATATGTATATCAAAAGAGAAGTATTAGAAGACCTTTCATTTGTTATGACTATAGACTAGACTATAGACTAGACTATAGACTAGACTATAGACTAGACTATAGACTAGACTATAGACTAGACTATAGACTAGACTATAGACTAGACTATAGACTAGACTATAGACTAGACTATAGACTAGACTATAGACTAGACTATAGACTAGACTATAGACTAGACTATAGACTAGACTATAGACTAGACTATAGACTAGACTATAGACTAGACTATAGACTAGACTATAGACTAGACTATAGACTAGACTATAGACTAGACTATAGACTAGACTATAGACTAGACTATAGACTAGACTATAGACTAGACTATAGACTAGACTATAGACTAGACTATAGACTAGACTATAGACTAGACTAACTATAGACTAGACTATAGACTAGACTATAGACTAGACATAGACTAGACTATAGACTAGACTATAGACTAGACTATAGACTAGACTATAGACTAGACTATAGACTAGACTATAGACTAGACTATAGACTAGACTATAGACTAGACTATAGACTAGACTATAGACTAGACTATAGACTAGACTATAGACTAGACTATAGACTATAGACTAGACTAATAGACTAGAACTAGACAGACTATACTAGACTATAGACTAGACTATAGACTAGACTATAGACTAGACTATAGACTAGACTATAGACTAGACTATAGACTAGACTAATAGACTAGACTATAGACTAAACTATAGACTAACTATAGACTAGACTATAGACTAAACTATAGACTAGACTATAGACTAGACTATAGACTAGACTATTTGTTCAAGATATATCCAAAAATATAGTATAAGCTACGATTTGTTTCTTTAAAAAAATCTGTTAAAAAAAGAATTTACAGAACTTAAAAATATTTTATTTTTATTTATTTTTTATTTATTTGGTAAGGGGTATATAAAATTCGACATAGCCTCATTTTCCACTGTTACTTGCTGAGCAATAACATTGCTGATAATTTTATTAAATAACACATCTGGTTGGTTTTATAAATTAGTCGAATTATATATACTCATCATTTAGTATAGATTTTCTTGAAAGTCATTTACCCAGTAGATTTTCTGATACAAAATCGTTTGCCTCGAAGTTTTTTTTATACAAAATCGTTTGCCTTTAAGGAATTTCTTTTAGAATATCTTTAGTTTTGAAGTCTAAAGATTTTCTTATTGATTCTACTGCAAGATCACTTTTTTAAAATATTACCGATATGAATCAAATATAATTTATTTTAAAAATCGCATATTTTTTATGACAATATCGTTAATGTTTGTTGTCATTTGAACAATTGTAATCTTTAAATTGATAAAAAAATGTTAATGAACTTTTTTTGTTTTTTTTAAGAAAAATATTTTTAAAACAATAATAATAATGTTAACAGAAAAGGCAATTAGTTCAAATGTTTTTTAAGTAGTACATTTAACATTTGTTTGCAAAATATTTTAATGATGAAATATTTAAAAACAAATTTACTATAATTAAAAGGAAATAATTTTAAAATTTTAAAGATATCGATTTCGAAGTGTTAATGAAAAAAGCTATCATTTTATTCCACCGATCGCATTATAAATACCTCAAGATCTATGTTTTGCAGATTTTTCATTAAAATTAAAAAAAAAAATATTTATATTGTTGTTGTTTTCTTTTGACAAAACTAGCACGTTTTTAATGGTTTCTGGCCCCAATTTAAATATTTAAGACGTAGTAAACACAAAATTAGAATTTTTATTTAAATTTTAAACATTCTTATGTATAACATTTTTTAATGAGACACCTATGAATACTCAGACATACATACATTTGTATATAAAATTATTTATTTTATACGCAGAAGTTAAAGTACATACTACACAAACAAATGGTATATTTTTTAGATTTTTTAATTAAAATTTTTAAAAATGTATACAAATAATATGAAACTCATAATTGAGGATTTTTTATAAGAAGTTTATTTCAGCGTTATTAAAGTTGCTAGGAAAAAGTATACCTATTTTAAAAACCTTTAAAAAATGGATACAAATGTTTTCTTTTAATAAAGTATTAACTGTTAACAACATAATTCATATTCAATCACAATCTGATAGGTTGACCCCAATATATGTATATTATATCTGTTCCCGTACTCGTCTGGGTTACAAATTTATACAACAAGTCGTTGCTGTACTAAAATTTCAATGTGTTTTGTTGTTTTTCTGTCTACTTCTGACAATTTCTTACTAAAATCTGCAAACTTGACAAGTGAAGGAACACAGCTATTGTTTTAAAGTTTAAAATTTAAACCCCCTTTTGCCTGTGTACAAAATTTGGTTCATTACCAAAATTACAATTGTTCCAAGACTATCAAACGGAATATAGTAAACTCTTATCAGAAACAGTATTCCTATCAATAATATGTTATAATAACTGGCTACAAAAATGTAAAGTTTAGTGTTATCGAGATACAATTTTATTTTGTTGGCCATTATCACATGGTGACGTGTCATAATGATAAAATCCAAAAATCTTTGTCTTTAGTAGAAGAGCATTGGAAGTCTAGACTATAGATTAGACTATAAACTAGACTATATAGAAGATTATACTATAGAATCGATTATAGACTTAACTCGACAGTACACTAACTATAGACTAGATTATAGACTCGACTATAGACTAGACTATAGACTAGACTATAGACTAGACTATAGGCTAGACTATAGACTAGACTATAGACTAGACTATAGACTAGACTATAGACAAGGCTATAGACTAGACTATAGACTAGACTATAGATATAAGACTATATAGACTAGACTATAGACTAGACTATAAGACTATAGACTAGACTATAGACTAGACTATAGACTAGACTATAGACTAGACTATAGACTAGACTATAGACTAGACTATAGACTAGACTATAGACTAGACTATAGACTAGACTATAGACTAGACTATAGACTAGACTATAGACTAGACTATAGACTAGACTATAGACTAGACTATAGACTAGACTATAGACTAGACTATAGACTAGACTATAGACTAGACTATAGACTAGACTATAGACTAGACTATAGACTAGACTATAGACTAGACTATAGACTAGACTATAGACTAGACTATAGACTAGACTATAGACTAGACTATAGACTAGACTATAGACTAGACTATAGACTAGACTATAGACTAGACTATAGACTAGACTATAGACTAGACTATAGACTAGACTATAGACTAGACTATAGACTAGACTATAGACTAGACTATAGACTAGACTATAGACTAGACTATAGACTAGACTATAGACTAGACTATAGACTAGACTATAGACTAGACTATAGACTAGACTATAGACTAGACTATAGACTAGACTATAGACTAGACTATAGACTAGACTATAGACTAGACTATAGACTAGACTATAGACTAGACTATAGACTAGACTATAGACTAGACTATAGACTAGACTATAGACTAGACTATAGACTAGACTATAGACTAGACTATAGACTAGACTATAGACTAGACTATAGACTAGACTATAGACTAGACTATAGACTAGACTATAGACTAGACTATAGACTAGACTATAGACTAGACTATAGACTAGACTATAGACTAGACTATAGACTAGACTATAGACTAGACTATAGACTAGACTATAGACTAGACTATAGACTAGACTATAGACTAGACTATAGACTAGACTATAGACTAGACTATAGACTAGACTATAGACTAGACTATAGACTAGACTATAGACTAGACTATAGACTAGACTAGACTAGACTACTAGACTATAGACTAGACTATAGACTAGACTATAGACTAGACTATAGACTAGACTATAGACTAGACTATAGACTAGACTATAGACTAGACTATAGACTAGACTATAGACTAGACTATAGACTAGACTATAGACTAGACTATAGACTAGACTATAGACTAGACTATAGACTAGACTATAGACTAGACTATAGACTAGACTATAGACTAGACTATAGACTAGACTATAGACTAGACTATAGACTAGACTATAGACTAGACTATAGACTAGACTATAGACTAGACTATAGACTAGACTATAGACTAGACTATAGACTAGACTATAGACTAGACTATAGACTAGACTATAGACTAGACTATAGACTAGACTATAGACTAGACTATAGACTAGACTATAGACTAGACTATAGACTAGACTATAGACTAGACTATAGACTAGACTATAGACTAGACTATAGACTAGACTATAGACTAGACTATAGACTAGACTATAGACTAGACTATAGACTAGACTATAGGCTAGACTATAGACTAGACTATAGACTAGACTATAGACTAGACTATAGACTAGACTATAGACTTGACCATGTACTAGACTAAAGGCTAGGCTGTAAACTAGACTATAGACAAGACTATATTATAGGTTAGTCTATAGACTAGACTATAGACTTGGCTATAGACTAGACTATAAACTACACTGTAGTACATATTATAGTCTAGACCATTGATAATACACTTGACTGTTGACTAGACTATAAATTTGACTATATAACTATAAACAATACTATAAACAACACTATAAGACTACACTATAGACTATGGACTAGACTATAGACAAGACTATAAACAAAGATTATACACTTGACAATGGACTAGAATATAAGCTGGATTATAGACTGGACTATATGCCAGTCCATAGCCTATACTGTACACTAGTCTATAGTCTATATTATAGTCCATTCTACAGTCTATATTATTGACTTTATGGTAGTCTACATATAGCTTGAACTATAGTTTGTCTATAGTCTGGACTACAGTCTAGTTGTTAACTTTATTCATTAACATGGGAAAAATTCATTCATAAACAGTTACAAAATGACCTTGAATGGATAGACTTGTTTATATTGACACATTTAGAAACAAAACAAAAAAAGTTAATAAAATTAAAACAAAACCAAACAACAAAAGTATCGGACAAATAATAAAAAATAAAATTAAATTAAATAACATAATGTGAAACAAGTAAGAGGGTTATATTCGGCTATGCCGAACCACCATCAGAATATGTATATACATATGTTCTAAATTTAACGTATATATCGCAAAGCGTCGTCATATATAGACATACATAGTTCATTGAAAGGGAAATTATTTTTAGAAGATAATAACCTCACTTTGTTGTATTATATTGAACTTTTGAAAGAATTTATTACACTTTTTGATTGTTAATTATCATTTCATGAAATTTTTAATATTTTAGTAAAACTTTCTTCCCACTTATCAATAATTGCTTAATGCACTTTGGCAACATTGCTTTTCTACTGTTAGCATAACAGAGCAAGAACCACTGTTAATGTAATCGAAAATTAAATAAATTTTACTTTCTCTATCACTGTATTAACTAAAATGCAAATTATAATAATAATTGTAAACTTTTAAATGAAAATTTATAACAAATGTTCTAAAGTTACACGTTGCAAATTTAATTGAATTGCTTTTTGTAAAATTTTTGTTTTCAACACTATTTTCTCTCATTTTACCTTGGTTTTATACAAATTATTTGTATGTAATTATCTTTTTATTTTAAAAAATGTTTTTTACTTTATGTGTCATAATTTTAAACTGATGAATTGAAGTTGTATTAAGTATTAATTTATTTGTTATTAATTGTATTTAGTATTTTCAAAACACTTTTTAATTTAAATATTTATTTTATTCTTTTATTTTCCACCGAACAGAGCACAACACACCATCTATTAAGTCGTTTCACCAGCTACTAACTAAATTTATATACAACCAACCAACAACTGTGTTTTGATAAATTCATCATCTTGTAGCAATCAAGTACATTTATACATATAAAAATAATATACAAACATACATACTAGTGTATACATTTTCACATTAATACATACTCTTTTACTTTTTGTCTACCACGCTATTTTTGTTTATTTACTTTAACAGTGAAAACTTATTTTTACAATAATATAACATTTTACTTGTAACAGTATTTTGATAATCAGTTGAATGTAAAAAAAATTACACAATGTAAACTTATTGAAACGGAGAGTAAATATTTGTTAAAATATTAAATGAGTTTTTATAAATATCACGTGTATAAAAATCACATCACGTTTTGTCGTTAGTTTGTTTATTCTGTTTTGCATAAAGCGACAGGTGTAAGTAAATTTAAGTTGTTGTATGTGTGTATGTAACACGTTGTTTTGATAAAAATAAACTTTTGATAACAGAGACTGAGAGAGTATTTATTCTCATTGAAAGGTGCTGTCCACAGTTACCATATTTGTAGATTTTTGCATAAAAATTGCAATTTTATACCATATATTTGCTATAGTTTTTTATCTAATTTGTAAACATGTATAAAACTGTCGATAGTCTAGACTCTAGGCAATAGAGTAGTCTATAGTCTACAGACTAGAATAAACAATAGTGTAGTCTATAGACTAGAAGAGTCAATAGACTAGACAATATACTAGTCTATACTAGACAATGAACTAGTATTTAGACTTGACAATGGACTAGCTAGACAATGGACTAGTCTAGACAATGGACTAGTCTATAAACTAGACAATAGACTAGTCTATATACTAGACAATGAACTAGTATTTAGACTTGACAATGGACTAGCTAGACAATGGACTAGCTAGACAATGGACTAGTCTAGACAATGGACTAGTCTATAAACTAGACAATAGACTAGTCTATATACTAGACAATGAACTAGTATTTAGACTAGACAATAGACTAGTCTATAGACTAGACAATGGACTAGTCAGGAGTACTTTATAGACTAGACAAGAGTAGTTTATAGACTAGACACTATACTAGATATTGGACTAGTCTATTGACTATATAATGAACTAGTCTATAGATTAAACAATGGACTAGTCTTCAGACTTGACAATGGAATAGTCTTGATATTAGACAATGGACTAATCTTTAGAATAGACAATGGGCTAGTATTTAGACTAAACAATGGACTTATCTTTAGACTAGAAAATGAAATAGTCTACAGGTTAGATAATGGACTAGTCTATAGACTAGGCTATGGACTATTCTATAGACTAGACAATGGACTAGTCATAGACTACACAATGGATTAGTCATAGACGAGACAATGGACTAGCCTATAGACAAGACAATGGACTAGTTTATATACGAGACAATGGACTAGTCTATAGACTAGAAAATAGACTAATCTATAGACTAGACAATGGATTAGTCTATAAACTAGACAATGGACTAGCTTATAGGCTAGACAATAGACTATAGACTAGACAATGGACTAGTCAAGAGTACTTTATAGACTAGATAAGAGTAGTTTATAGACTAGACTATATAATAGATATTGGACTAGTCTATTGACTATATAATGAACTAGTCTATAGATTAGACAATGGACTAGTCTTTAGACTTGACAATGGACTAATCTTTAGAATAGACAATGGACTAGTATTTAGACTAAACAATGGACTTATCTTTAGACTAGACAATGGACTAGTCTTTAGACTAGACAGTGGATTAGTCTATAGACTAGAAAATGAAATAGTCTACAGGTTAGATAATGGACTAGTCTATAGACTAGACTATGGACTATTCTATAGACTAGACAATGGACTAGTCATAGACTACACAATGGATTAGTCATAGACGAGACAATGGACTAGCCTATAGACAAGACAATGGACTAGTTTATATACGAGACAATGGACTAGTCTATAGACTAGACAATGGACCAATCTATTGAATAGACAATAGATTACTTATATTTTGGGGAATCTTTTTGAAAACACAAGATTGCGCAGAAAACATTAATCTGGCAACTCTATAGAATAAAACACGTAACTTAAATCTGGTTAACAAAAATTTACTCATTAAATGTTAAAACTTTTCTCACTAATACATGGTGATGTTATGTTAAAATGTCTTTTAATTTCTTTTTCTGCTTAAAAATTTTCTCCAAATATATCATCATCTTTAACAGCTGAAATTGTATGACGCAATTTTCTTTAGATATTTCTCATGCTTGATGTATCTTATAATAAAAAAAGCCCAAAAGTATGCAATAGATATGTTGCTGTTTAAAAAGAATGAATGTGATTTTATATGAAAAGGCTGATGCAATGCAATGAATCGGGGAATACCTTTAATTAATGACAAAATATGTGTATATTGTTAATGATAACTTAAAAATTTTAATTGAAATCAATTAAAAACTATTAAAAATAATTATTTAATAATAGTATTTTACAGCCAATTTTTAGGTGAACGATTAGCGATTAAATTTAAATTAATCTTCGATAGTTGTTTTTGAGTATAAAACTTCAAAATGTTAAATTTTTGGTTCTAATTTAATTTTTATAATTTTATTTTAATAATTTTTATATTACACTCAGCTGACTTCTTCTTTTTTCTAAAATATCTACTGTTTTGATAGCAAATGGTGACAATTTCTATTCTTTTGCATGGCAATACTGCAAAGTTTAAAGTAGAACTCAAAAACAACTAAGAAAAATAACATTGTATTAACTTTATTTTCAGATTAACTTATCTGATTATTAATTGGTGTTAAATCGTCAATAAAAAACAAGTAAGAAAGTATAGTCGGGCGTGGCCGACCATATGATACCCTACACCAGTTATGAATATTAAATATGATTTATTTTTCATAATAAAGCATTTATCTTCAATATTCCCTTGTTCCGATACATTTAAGCAATTTATGGATGAAAAACTAATTTTCTGAAAGAGGCTTTATATGGGGGCTAGGGGCAAATATGGACCAAGCACGATAAAATTTTGTGAATATATTTATATTTACATAATATTTTATTGTGCTGAATTTCATCGCGATATTTGTGTTTATAAGTTAATTTGGGACATTCAAGTAATTTTCTGAAGGGGACTTTGTATGGGAGCTAGGGTCAAATGGGGCCCGATCTTTATGAAATTGGCAGGGTCATCAAGACTTCTATATATCGATATATCTGTATATTTAACATAATTATGAGCTCAGAAGCCCTTTTCGGGGGGTTCTGTTCTATGGGGACTAGGTGAAATAATGGACCGATTTTAACCATTTTCAATAGGCTTCGTCCTTGGGTCATCCAATTATCTTGAAAATTGCGATCTGTACCTTGCGCACAAGGTTTACATGGACAGCCAGCCAGACGGACGGCGGACGGACGGACATAGCTTAATCGACTCAGAAAACGATTCTAAGCCGATTGGTATACTTTAAGGTGGGTCTAGGACGAATATTTTTGTATGTTACAAACATCAGCACAAATCCAATATACCCTCCCCACTAAAGTGGTGTAGGGTATAACAAGTAAGAATGTTATATTCGATTATGCCGAATCTTATATCAAACCGTAAGCCGTAAATGAAATGCTCCCTTATAAACATTAGCTTGATATTCGATATTCCTTTCGGATTAACAAAATGATAATTTTTTAAAACAAAATATTTTTGTCAAACTTTTAAACCATGAACATATATGGTCGGAAGGATCAATTATAGAAATCGGTAGAGTGATTTTGGCTTGTAAGAAACATACTTCTGTATATCGAATTTCATAGCTAAACTCGCATGTTTAAGTCAGTAATGTGCGAGGGTATCTTATATGGGGAGTAAGGTAAACAATTTTTGCTCATAAGATGCATACTTATATCGAATTTCTGCGTTACACTCTTATTTTTAAGCCAGTAATGGGCGTTAAAGTAATTTTTGGAGGGGACCATATATGAGGGGTAGGGTCAATAATGAACCGATCCTCATAAAATTTGGTAGAGAAAATTTCGCTCATATGCAACTTTTTTATGTCGAATTTCATCGCTATACTCGCATTTTTAAAACAGTTATGACTGTTAATGCTGTTTTTCGGGGGGCACTTGTATGGGGGCTATGCGTAAACATGGACCGATATTGCTCATTTTTAATACCAAACAAACCTTACCTTATAAGAAATATTTGTGAAAAATTTCAACTATCTAGCTCCTTCCGTTCGGACTCTATCGTGTTTTCAACATACAGGATCCATAATATATATACTACGATCAATATTTCGATGTGTTACAAACGGAATGACAAAATCAATATACCCCCCATCTTTTTTGATGGTTGGTATAAAAACATCTAAAACCTGGACTATATCCACTAATGTAAACTGAACTGAAGATAATGAAATCCTTGCGGAACTAGTGGGATTTTTGAAATTAATCGTGAGTGCAGATAACAACTCCACATATTCCTTAAGCGGGAGCTATTTGAGGAACTCTTAAGTAGGATGGATAATAACTTATTGCAATTGATTGAGGCAATTTATTAAAAGGCACACAGTGGTGTATGGATAGATCTGAATCATTCCATGTATGCATCGAATAGAAATCTGTTACGGGTAACGGTTTGGAAATTTGCTCTGATGAGCTTGGTCTCTTCGTTGCCAACGATTTGCCTAATGTATTGCTTTTTAATCTAAAATTTACGCCATTAATACTATTGTGAAAATTAACCTCGAGATAACCACCATTAACATCTTTGTAAACAATCTTGTATCTCTTAAGACTTCGAACATGACAAGATCGACGAATGACCGATAGAAAGAGATATTGACTCTTTTGGCCCGGTGAGGCTTCTCATAAGCATACTTAATGAGCACTGCATGTCAAATTTTAAGGGCACCGACGTAACAGTTATTTCTGAAGATTTTTAGACGAAGTAGAACGTTTCGAAACCTAAGGGATTATATATATCTTAGTAAAAGCCTATTTCATGATCTGGACTTTCTAAAAATCGTGTCACTTACGAATATAATCCTAGCAAAAACAGGGTAATGACCTACCCAACAGCTTACTTTTTAATGCCTACTGCATAGCGTCTGAATTACTTAGATAGAGTCTTGTAATGACTAACAAATAACTTTAAATGTAAGTATATTTTTGTGTCAAAACTATTAGTGGACGCAGTGGACGTATCCTCGACGGCTATTTTTTTTTTTATTCAAAAACAAAACAACTTTCGCTTTCTAAGAAGGACAAACGCTTTCTAATAAGGAGATAAGTATCTCCTGAGTAGTTACCTACATACCTATTTGTAAGCAGGTGTCTTAAAATACTTAGTTGAAAGCTATATGATGTATGATAGACGTATCGGATTTCTCTTCGATTATAGGAATAAAAGGACCACTAAAATTAGGGGGGATAATTCGAGTGATCCCAATAGCGAGTTTCCTATATGACCAAACCTATGCGTGAGTTCCTTTTCATCCTAATAATAGAAAAAAATGCTCATACAATAATATTTTACCGAAACAATTTTTCAGTCGATAGATTCTCTAAATTAATTTTAAAACATACTAAAGATCAAACGCTGAAAAAATTCCAAATTTAAATAATTCTCTGGGATGTTTCATTTAACTCGTAGGCTTTTTACAAATTGATTTGAAAATATTTTTAAAATTAAACAAATACAAGATTTTAGATAATTAGTAATTAAGAAGTTAAAACATAAACATTCATTGAGAAATTAAGAATGTTTCAAATAAAATCAAAACAAAGTATTTATCATTGCCATTTAAAATTGATGACATCCAAAAACCCAAATTCAAATCAAAACAAAGTAAAAATTTCGAATGAAGAGTAATTTTAAAAAACATTTGAGTGGATGTACAAGATGAGATAGATGTGTGTGTGTGATGTCTTCGTGGATTGAAAGTAAACCGAAAGACTGAATGTACAAGTATGTTTGAGTATGAATGACATGGGTGGGTGGGTGTTTGTTATTTGACTGAAATCTAAATGCACAACAGTGTGTAATAGATAATGTCAAAATATGCAGACGGACAGTTTGGAAAAAAAATCATCATGAATGCAAACCAACCACAAAAAATCGACTAAAAAAATTTACAAATCAATTCGAAAAGATTTAATGACGTTGCTTGAAAATATATTTATTATCTATTTGGACAACAATAAATTAACACACAGCCAAACAAACACAAACGGACGGACTTTTGAGATGTACTGTAGATGTGTATAAATACAAGTAAAGGAATAAATGATGGATACATAGTAATTAAACATTATGTTTAGTTGAGTGTAATAAATCAAATTGTATGAAATACAGTTATTCAAAATTTCTTATAAAGTTAAGGAATGTCTTCAAGAAGTGCCTTAGTCTTTAAAAGGATAATTTGATAAAATTTAATCGATCAGAAATGTATTCGAATTTGGCGTAGATTTTGTTTGCGTTTTCATTGACTTGTAATTTCCGGATGAGTGTCGCTCCCATGTTACCTTGATGAATCTCTCCTCATCTTGGTGATATTATAATCCCGGATGACTGTTGGTATCTTTTGACTTCTAGTCCATTCTTTGGAATCATTCGGCTTTCGGTCGAACTAGAGAGCTTATCCCACCCGTCCGTGGTGGCTATGATTGGACAAAAGCCGCGGAAAAAGAATGTAGGTTTAAAATACGATGAAGTCATAAGTTCGATGCTGTTACAGAAAAAGACAACAGAGGAGTGACTGAGTCGGGAATGAATGGGTGAGCGGTTCTAGCCACGTACACCCTCAACGAACGACGTCGGATGTTTTTTCTTGAATCTGTCTGATGAAAGAGTTCTATGCTGATTTGATTGGTGATGCATGAATGCTATCCTACTCAAGTGCGATCGATGAAGTTCCAGCCTTTTGCCCTAGTACATATAATCATATACCACATTGTGTTCTCTGTTAGAAAGAACTTGACTTTGATGTATTCCAATTTCGATCTACCGATTAAGTCTCTAGGTGCTGTTTCTGAATCAACAGATCAACAGTGATTGCAATCCCGGGGGAAAGATGTATTCGAATGTGGCGTAGATTTTGTTTGCGTTTTCATTGACTTGTAATTTCCGGATTAGTGTCGCTCCCATGTTACCTTGATGAATCTCCCCTCACGTTGGTGATATGACTGTTGGTATCTTTTGACTTCTAGTCCATTCTTTGGAATTATTCGACTTGCGGTTGAACTAGAGAACTTATCCTATACTTTCGTGGTGGCAATGATTGGACAAAAGTCGCGGAAAAAGAATGTAGGTTTAAAACACGATTAAGTCATAAGTTCGATGCTGTTGCAGAAGAAGACAACAGATACCCATCAGAGGAGTGACTGTGTCGGGAATGAATGGGTGAGCGGTTCTAGCCACGTACACCTTCAACGAACGACGTCGGATGTTTGTCTTTCTTGAATCTGAAAGAAAGTGTTCTATGCTGATTTCATTGGTGATGCATGAATGCTATCCTACTCAAGTGCGATCGATGAAGTTCCAGTTGTGTTCCCTGTTAGTAAGAACTTGCCTTTGATGTATTCCAATTTCGATCTATATTGGTGTGATTTCAATCCCGGGGAAAAGAGGTACTACCAGTATCTCTAGTCTGCCGGGACTATAAACTGGTGATGTCCAAATGTATCATCGGCCTTTTCTTGGAATGATTTGACATGAGGTCGAACCAGAGAACCGCATAATCTGGTACCACGGGAATTGGTATCTTATACAAGTGGTACTATTGAATTTTCCTTATCCAGGTATGTTCAAAAACTCTGTTTATATCACATTTACCACGGTGTGTTCTCTATGAGTAAGAACAAAGCCCTCGGCTTTTTGATGAATTCGTGTTTCGGTCTATCGAATACGTCTGTTGCCGACTCAACTGAGGCCATCACATCTGCGTGGTTGTAAACGGAAGTGATGTTTTTTGGAAGTTAAACAACGGGGCAGCAATGGTAATCTCTGACCATTGCTGCCCCGTTGTACTTGAGCAAAACTAGTACAAAAACAGCCACCTGCGTGTAAGATACACAAAGGGGCGCTGGAAAGTCGTCACAAAAGCACACCCTGAAAAAGACCACCGTAAAATAAGGCCGTCACGACAGGTGTTCATGTAAAGCACTTCGACATCATGATCCTTTAACACATCCACGACTGAGTTTACAGCTCAACTAGCCCTTTAATTGCAAACTTATATCACTTCATTCTTAAAAGGATAACATCCTTTGATGTCCTTTAAAAAACATATGAAAGAAATTTATCGATTTGGATTTTTGAGTGAAAAAGTTAATTGATTTTGCTCTTAAAGATCTTTTTAGTTGCAGAACTTTAGTATTATAATAGAAAATAGGGTAGCAGATAAGGATTTAAACTGCTCGAGAGTAATCCAAAAGACTTAACACAAAGTTTAAGCTCAGACTCGGAGGCAGCTGAAAACTTTAGACAAGTATTATTACGGATTACGATGAGAATAACTTTAGTTCGGAAGATCATGTTTTAGCACCCTTAGTCTATGCTAATGCTCAATCGTCCAGGCCCTGCATAACGTTGGCCTTTAAAAAGAAAAGTGTAGCTGTTGATCGGGAAAAGCGGCCACAATGCGAAAACGTAGACGTTTGATAAAGGTATGAAGGAGTTAAGTGATTTGGATATGTTGTCAGCGGACTTGATTTAATAAATATCGAAAATATATAATAGATATAACAGATAGAAAAGTTTTCCATATAAATGAGTGCATTCTTAGATTTTTTGTAGTGGAAAACGTTAGATAAGTATTCTTTGGTATTAGGGTTAAATATTTAAGTTCTTATTTCCTATTTCTCACCTTGGATAGTACTTTCCCAATGTATTGATGACCAAAAAGTAAAGGGAGTTTTTGTGTCTATAAAATATATTTTGTCATTCCGTTTTTTTTTTCTAAGATATACAAAAGTATGTATGTATATTCCGGTTTATTATTAGACCCTTAGACTGTATGTATGTTAAAAATACGATAATTAAACATGGGCAATACTGGACACGATTTCAGCTAGTGCCCCCTGAAAACATCTTAAGTAGGTTTGTTTGATAGAAGGATATATATTACATAAAATCCAATGAAACACACCGAAGCCTCCATCGGACATACTGTGCACTACTTTACCAATATCTCTGTTGAGAATCAAACCCACGATTTCCGATCTGAAAGACTAGAACACTAACCTACCAGAGGAACAGATATAACATTGCAATGAAATTCGACATATACAAGATTTATTGGGACCGAAATGTCTCAAATGATAGCTCCAAAATTGACTCTATTCCTCTATAACCCATCATACAGAAAATAAGTTTATTGTCAATAAATCATTCCAAAAGTTTGTTTTAAAAAATTAATCTCTCTTTTAAATTTGAAAAAGGTCGGTCTATAATGGCCCAAATTCTCATTAATACTTTTCTTTTATTCCTGATATCTTTTACCTTTCGTTGTTGGGGTATTGATTTGAAATTATTTCGCTAGTTTGCTATATCAGGGGATTCGACCCAAAACACATAAGTAAGAAACCAGTGGTTAAGTATTAAACGAGACTCAGGTACATTTTGTTTTTAATATTCTTAAAATATTCGCAGAATCCTTAACTCAAAAAGTTCTCTGTTTAAGACATCGAATTTTCTTGAACAGTTACTGCTTAACGATAACTGAAGCTTGAGATTATGGGCCTAAATATGGTACATTGGACATATTGTTGGATCTGTTATTACATTCGAAAAAACTATAAAATGTTTACAAAGAAAAAAACGCGATTTCCGTATAAAGAATTTGTGGTTCCAATATAACGAAGCAACGCAAATCGCTCGAAATTTCACGTGTGTTTCCTGGACTCTTATATTGTTCATTTTTACTGCTCTCGAATTTGTCGAATACGAATAGTTCTCGACTGAACAGTTGTAAAAGTGTTTAACAATTGTAAAAAGTCGTCAATAATAACGTTATACACTTGATTAAATACTTTAAAATAAAATGTATTAACTATATAATAAATCACTTTAAAATCCTTCCAATATTTAAATCAAATCTTTTAAAACATATTAAAATTTAACAAAATGTCTTCTGCTTAAATCCTAAACATTAATATCAAATAAAAATCAAAAATGGGCGTGTTGTATAACAAGAAATACTCAAAATTATATATTTTCAACTCAATATATTAGAAAATCAACGAATTATCACACGATTTATAAATAGCACAATATCTCAAGGCAGAAAGCAAATTGAGTGTTGAACATCTTGAAAATGTTTTTGAAAAAGAACTAAAAAAAAAACAAAAAATTGAGATGTGAATATTTTGAAAATTAAAGAAGAAAAAATATTGTCACCAAATGTATAATGAGCGTCGCAGATGACAAGACATACGAGTGAAACGCGGCAAAATAAACGGAAAGTTAAGCGGGAGAAAAAAATTATAAAATATCGCTTGGAAATATTAAAAAAAAATCGAATAGAAAAAGATCAACAAGTGAAGATATACAAAATTGAAAAATTAAAGTTTTAAGTGCAAAATTTCTTAATATTTAAAAAATAAAATTAATAATTATTAATTTAAAAAAAGTCAAAGGAAAATTAATGGAATATTAAAAAAATACATAAAAAATATTAAATTTCAAACAGTGCTTTTGAAACAAAAGTTTTACAATCATGACCAAATATCAAAGAAATTTACAATATTTAAATATTTCAAATGTTAATAGTAATAATAACAACAACAATATCAGTGATAATTGCAGTGACAGTGATGCAACAACACTTATACCACAAGCGGCAATTAAACAAGAATTTAATAATTTATTAGAAAATTCTAACAAATCAATGATTAATCATCATTTAAATATGCAGCAACATAACAATGCGGTTCAACATCAACATCAGCAACAAAATCATTACCATTCACATCATCACCAGCAACAACAGCAACAGTTACAAACATTTTTGAGTCGTTTCAATAGTGTTGCATCAACTAACGATTCTTTGACTTTGTCGAATGCCACAAACTCTTGTAATTTCCGCAATTTTAACGATTCAAATGAATCGCATAATTTAACTCCTTCGCCCATTTTTACGGATTACGATGAGAATAGCTTAAGTTCGGAAGAGCATGTTTTAGCACCTTTAGTCTGTGCTAATGCTCAATCGTCTAGACCCTGCTTAACGTGGGCCTGCAAAGCATGTAAAAAGAAAAGTGTTGCTGTTGATCGGCGAAAAGCGGCCACAATGCGAGAACGTAGACGTTTGAGAAAGGTATACAAGTTCAGAGTTTTGGATATGTTTTCAGTGGACTTGGTTTTATAAATATTAAAAATATATAATAGATATAAAAGATAGAAATGTTTTTTGCAATGGGTGCATCTTATACATATTTCTCTTTTTGGTGGAAATTTAAAAAGTCTAATCTAGATTATCTAAGCATTCTGATAATCTAATAATCATTTGGAATTTTATAAAACTGCGATTTTCCATTTCCATACTATATGTACACCGACGGTAAAGCACTATATCAGCCAAGCTATTTGAAAATAATTCGCTTAGGTTTCAAATAACATAGTTTAACTTTGGTACATGTTAAAGTGGGTGAAGTCCTATCGTGAAACTCAAAATTTCGCTATTTCTGGAGTTGAAACAATGCTTTTAAGCTTATCAGTAAAGCTATTGGTACTTTGAAAGTGAAGCTTAAACATCCCTAAGTTAGTTGAAGGACCCATCGGTAGACAAATTGTTATTTCATGCAATTTTTCAAGAGATCAAAATTATGTTTTATTTCTAATTCCTGGACATATAACAGCAAAAATAACCAGTGGAACTATTTAAATATGGAATCAGGGTCTCAAGTAATGAGTCAGATCCGTTAAGTGCTAATTTGAAATCTTAAGAAAAAGATGTTTAAAGGTGGGCAAAACCAAGTTACTATATTGGTTTCTCAGGGATGAGAAACGATATTAGTGATGACAAACCGACACTAGTGCCATTTGATCTGCGAATATAATCAAATGAAATCAACTATGTATGCTTAGCAAACTAGGTTAGGTTAGGTTGATAGGAGGATGTATACTACATCAAATCCGAAGAAATACACCTATTCCACTAGGGCCTGTTGTGCGCTCCTTTTCATGAAAAAAGTTTACTGAATGAATTATGTTTCAGTGTTCAGAAATTCAGTTTCCTGGACGTAATTCCTCAGAATCTTCCAATCAGTGTTAGTCAGGAATGTTATTTCCGGAATAACATCACTTCCAAGATACTTGAATCTAACTTCGACGAATGCCTGGTAGTGGCAAAGAAAGTGCTCCAGAGTTTTACTGTCCTCTCCACAGTTTCTACATTCGTGTGAATCCGCTCGTCTAATTTTGCATAGATGTGCTCGTAATCCTGTGTGTCCACGCAGAATATGTACCATCATACTAACCTCAGACTTGCTCAATTTGAGGAGATTTTTCGTCTGGCTCTCATCAGGGTCACCCAATAGGATCTTCGTGGTTCTACCCACTGTTTTATTATTCCAAGAGGCCTTATGGGATTCTCTCATCCATATTTTTAGTTCAGCTTTTGTTGCGAAGAATGGTTTTGCGTTTGTCAGGTTAACTGCTTCGAGCTCCCTTCCCTTTAAAGCTATTACATTCGCCTTTTCGTTGCGGACTACTCCCGAGTGGCCTGGTACTAGGGTGATCGACTCGATTTTTCAACCGGTTTTAAAACCGGTTTTTTCTGCTTTACCAGTGTCGGTTTTTTCTTAATGTTGATTTTTCGAATATCGAATAACCCGGTTTTTTCACTTTTTAAAAACCGGTTTCGAATACTTTTATTTGCTTTGTATTCAAAGATTATTTAAATGAAATTTTTAAGTAAATAATAATACAGCCCGTCTAAATTTTAAAAATATTTGAGTCGAGGAACTAGCGTATATTTTTCTAAAGCTTCTTTGGTTAAACTTTTTTGATTTCCCTAATTAATTAAAAAAAATTATTTGTAAAATTGATAACTGTTTGTTAAAATTTTATCAATCTTAAGATTATATTCCAATTACAATAATTAATTTACGGCTGAAATTTTATGGAAGTGTTGGAATGCCTATGCAAATTTCCTAAACAGGGCTTTTAAAATAAGCTAGGATTACATAGTACCTTATGTTTAATAGAAGTGTCCCACTTTTTTCTAATTTTTTTATATTAAAGATATAATGTAAATCAGACGACTAGATCGAAAGTTATAATCTTTTAAACTGTTAAAAATCATTACGGGCCATGTTTTATTAATCAAATTTAAACATAAACATTAAGTTTTTCAAATTAAAATATATTTTTTTATTTATAATGAAAAACCGGTTAACCGGTTTTTTCTGAATTTGAAAAATATCAACCGGTTTTTTTAAATGTCAACTATTCGAACTATTCGAAAACCGGTTTTTGGAAAATGTCGAATAATCGACACCCTACCTGGTACCCATATGATTTAAACCTTACCTCTGGGAGAGTATTCAGTTAAAACTTTGACCCCCAATTTAGAGCCATCCGTGTAACAACGAATTCCTACTGGTATTTGCTCTAATGTTCCGCTTGACCAAGACATTCTATCTGGGATCAGCGTTTTAAAGTTTACGATATATTCTGTGTCTGGTATATATACGATATATTCTGTGTCTGATATATTCTGTGTCTGATATATTATGTGTCTGGTATGCGATCAGGCACGCAAAGGCAAACTAAGTCTATTAATATATTCTTCGGGATGTGAAACGATTTTATTTATAACAATTTTCCTGTCTGAATTTTATGCAATTTTTTAGAGCGTCACTATTGCCTTGATTTGTAAAAAGAGCACAAGTTGAAAATAAATGTTTTACAAAATACTGGAGATTTTATCAAAACCAAAGAAATATGTCTTGTTTAGTTCTGTGCTCGCCATAGAATTATTTTTCGATAAGAAAGTTAATGCAGCGATTTGGCTCATTTTCTGAATCGAATTAGCGATGTCCGTCCGTTGGTCTGTCCGTCCATTTAAACCAAAATAATTTGACAAAATTTGGCACATACATACAAAGTGTCTTTTGAACAAAGAAGGGAACCTATTGAAAATGATTAAAATCAGTTCATTATTTCATCTAGACCCCATACAGCCGTACACCCCGAATAGGGCTTTAAATCTAATAATTTGTTAAATATTTTAGTGTATCAACAAAGCATTTAGATTACAAATAAGCCTAAATACTTCTGTCGATTTTTTTTAATCATCGGGGCTCATTAGGCCCTAGATCCTTTACATACTTCCCCTCAGAAATAGTGTTGAACATCCATAATTGACTTATAAACATTAACATAACTATCAAAGTCAACATAAGTAACTTTTATATAAAAAATAAATTCCTATTCCTAATTTTATGAGGATCGGTCCATATTTGCTCTAATCCACTTTCAGAAAATCAATTGTTCATCAATAAATTGCTAAAATATATCGTAATTAGATAAAATGTGTCATGAATTCATCTATAAAATCACATTTTAAATACATATACTCTGAACTCGAGAAGAGTGTCATATGATCATTCAAGTCAGACTATACTATCCTACTTGTTTTATTTAAAAGATCCCAGAATATGGCTTCGCTCCAATATCCGCGCAGATTCTCATAGCCGTAAGAAAGAAGGCTGAATATAAACCAGACTAGAAAACAACGGAAATGATACGGGATCGTATCGATCTTGGTTCTGTTTTGTCAATTTATGTTGATAGTCGGGCTGTCTAGTTGTAGAATGTAGAAATGTTTTAATTGATATTTTGAGACTGTTTATAATATGGTTGTTTGTTGCCAGCGAAATGAGAAAATTTAATTTGGAAGAAAAGGTTTGAACTTTGATCTAAATGGAATTGATATATCTATCAGTCCGGGAATAGAAAAATTGGTAGTAAAATATCAAAAACCTTATGACCAAGACTAAGATTTAATGTAAAAGCAACTAAGATACTTATTGGACTAGACAGATGTAGTCTATGGACTCTAATGGGAGTTTTAATGGGACAAACCATACCGTACTTCTGCTGCTTATGCAAGGATGTTTGAGGAGCTAGAAACAATTTGACATATAAGTTGCCTTTATCCTAAACTACTACCAGAGTCTCAGAATAGAAAGTCTAGAAACTAGAAAATATTGCTGGGTGGAATCCACGCACACTACTAGGTTTCAGGGGAATTAGCTCTTTTGTAGATTGGATCTCCTATCATATTTCTTTCGGTATATGAATACAAATAAATCAGGTACCATTCCGATTCCCATGGGCCTCAGTGTCGTTCCAGTCCTTTCTCTTTTACTTTTTCCTGTTTTTATATATGTAAGTTTGTAATTGTTATAATACAATGTCACGACCCTTTGAAGTATATATTCTGGACTTCCAACATCGATTTTTGTATGAATTTATATGGAAAATATTTTTTATGAAACATTATAATTGTTTAAGGTCGATTTCCAAATAATATTTTGAAAATAATAAGATCAGTACCGCAAATCTGTATTTTTTTAATTTTAACTACCAATATCGTAAAGTAACGATAAATATCGATTGCATTAACGAATTTTCAATTCTGTAACTTTTTAACGACCTTAGAATATTTTAACGACAAATATCGGAAAACTATGAGAATGTCAAAAGTTTTGTATTGAAATATTTTTAAAATATAAAATTATTAACGTGAACTTTTTATTTGTCGTTACATTGCCGATACTTTTCGTTATGTTTAACGAAAAAAATCGGTGGAATACAATTCAGAATACCACATAACGACAATTATTGTTAACTTACGAATTTTTACTATTTAATGACAAAATTTTCTAGTTAAAAAGTTACTGAATTGCGGTACAGATCTATATATTAATTTCTTTTTTTAATTTATTGCTGTAAAGTTCCACCTTTAGTAAAATAAATAATTTCAGTTTAAGCCTATTACAATTTTCCTTAACCCCCCCCGCTCCTTACCAAATGATCGCCATTAAATTCGAAAATATACTAATAATATACTAAAAATGCTCATCTCCAAATGATCGTTCGCCATTGGCTGATAAAAAGTATAAATTTTATGAAAAATTTTTCTAATTCAATTAACATTAAAATTTTATAGCAAAAAATCTCATAAATGTCAAAGACAATTTAATGAGCGTCAAATTAAGATATGTAATTTTAACAAATTTATATTTAAAACTATTAAAACGAAAGGAAAAAAAATAAAAACCATTAAAATTTTTACGATCTGCAAAAGTCTTGAAAATGTGCGATCAACAAATTGTTGTTTAAATTGTTGCAAGTTAAGGAAGAACGAAAATGAAACGAAATCTTAAATTTTATGATCATAATAATCACAATATCAACCAAAATAAATATTCAAAACAAATCGTCCAGTACTAGTTATAACAAAAATAAAACTGTCGTAAAATTTGGAAAATTTATGTTTTGGTTAAGAGTGAAAGAGAGGAGCAAAAGTAAAATAATATAAAAAGGGGAGAAGAAATTAAATTTTAATGATCAGTTTGAAAAATTTTACATAATTTTATGATTTAAAGAAAAGACAACAACAAATGAAATCAAAAAATCATAAAACTTTATTGAAAACATATCACAGCTAAATAGTATAAGGATTGTAGTGGGGAACAAGGGGAAGAGTCAAATGAGCTACAAAATTTTACAAAAACAAATTTTATTGTTTTCAATTTAACGCATATTTTAATTTGAATTATGATCACAAAATAAAATAAAACCTTTCCAACTTTATATACATACATACATATCTGTTTAGTTTTCTCTGTGTAGGAAATGCTTGATATTAATTTAAAACATAATTAATTGTGTGTGATTTTCTGTTTTTATTTTTCTATAAATTTTCAACAGACTCTCATGCATGTCTGTTTTATTTGTTTTCATTTGTTTTGTATTTAGCTGAGTATTTATGATATTTTATAATTTCTATAATTTATTGCAGGTTAACGAGGCATTTGAAGTACTGAAACGACGTACCTCTTCAAATCCCAATCAACGTTTACCAAAAGTGGAAATACTTCGTAATGCCATCGAATATATTGAGAGTCTGGAGGATTTGTTGCAGGTAAGATGATCAATTTTGTAGAATTTAAAACTTTTATAATGGAAATCTCTTTTCAATGATATAGTAAAATAAAATGTAACATATTACTTGCTGAAGTTTTAGAGGTTTTAAATTTAAACTGTAACAGTTTGAATTTTCATTTCAACAGAGTATGTAGTTTTTTTTTTAATAAAAAGCAAAGATCATACATTTAATGTGATCGCACTTTGAGATTTGAGGGATATTTACATATAATAAATGATAGGAAAAGGATAGCGTTCATTGGAGGTACAGACAAAAATCTACTCCGTAATACAAGAGTCGTTCTGGTACAGCTTATGTCAGGACTCATTTAAAGCATATTTTTCTTTATTTGTACCAAGGGTCTCCAATTCCTAGACCAGTTTAATGTTCTCCGTAACTGAATCAATTACATGCTAAGGAACATATGGATAAGCTGCGAGATGTATGATATAACTATTAGGTAAAAGGTATTTCGCGGTATACCACAGGGTGGTATTTTGTCACCTTTACTTTGGGTTACCACGATTAATAGCCTCCAAAGGACTCTAATTGAAAAAGAACATAGAACTGTCTGCTGTGCAGACGATGCCTTAATACTTTTAAAGGGAAAGGATCCAAATTACTTGTCTAGAAGAGCTGAGGAGACTCTGAATACGGCGTTGAGATGGGCTCAACCGAGAAGCCTCAATGTTAACCCGACGAAGACGGAAATCTGTCTTTTCACAAGAAAGACAAAAATTTCTACGTATACTGAACCTTGCTTCCTAGGCAAGAAGATACCGGTGACAGACAAAGTTAAGTACTTAGGTGTAATCCTCGACCAGAAATTAAAATGGGCAAACCACATAGAGGATAGGATTAACAATGCTGTGCGAGATGTAGGAGAACTATAGGTATGAAATGGGTCCTACTATGACAAATTGGCTTTATAAAAGTGAAATATATTTAAGATATGAGGCGGCGCTTACAGGCGAATGGCTCTTTATTTTAGGCAAACTGGCCAAAAGCGGTAATAGGACGCGTCATCAATATATACTGGACACATTGGAAGGTTATACAAAATCATCGGACGTGCCTGATCGCATACCAGGCACAGAATATGTCGGAAACTTTGAAACGCTTATCCCAGATAGAATGTCTTGGTCAAGCGGAAACTAGAGCAAATACCAGTAAGAATCTGTTGTTACGCGGATGGCTCATTTTGGAGGATAAAGTGGGCCTGGGGTTCTATATTGAACATCCAGAAACATAAATATACCACCGTTTACCTAATCATAACACATGTTTCCCGGCAGAAGTCCGAGCAATAACGGAATGTGTAAATTGGATTAGAATAAATATGGCGCCCACAGCCCTTAATATATTTACCGACAGCCAGAAGGTAATTAGGGCGATATCAGGTGATATAATTATGTATATCTAACAAAAGCTGAATAAAAATAAGGATGGGAGAATCCCAAAAGGTCTCTTGAAATAATAAAACGGTGGGTATAACCACAAAGATCCTATGGGGTGACCCTGATGAGAACAAGACGAGAAATCTCCTCAAAATGAGCAAGTCTTAAGTTAATAGATGGAAACTCTGTAGCACTTTCTTTGGTAGTATCAGGCATTCGTCGAAGTTAGATCCAAGTATCTTTGTAGTGATGTTATTCCGGAAATAACATTCCTGACTAACACTGATTGGAAATTGCTTAGGAACTACATCCAGGAAACTGAGTTTCTGAACATTGAAAAATAATATACTCAGTGAACAAATTATGTTTTACGGTCTTTATTATTCTTCACTCTTTACATTTTTTTAGGCCTTAATTCCATATTCTACCTTAGATTTTCTTTATTCTGATTCATGAGTTGGAAGAAAGGTAGTGGAGGAGTCCTCATTTCAGATACCGAAGTGAATGTGTTTATTTTCATTACTTATTTTGTATATACATAGTTCCTTAAATTATTCCGATTTTATTTTATTCTAGGAATTAATTTATAATTTTTTATTTGAAACAAATTATTTATTAAAAATAAGATTTTATATGTTTAAGGGTTATAAGGTGTAATATGCACCGACCCTTATAAAATGTGTAAAAATTAAGGTTACTGAACTAGGTTAGTGAATATTTATAGGTCAATAATGGTTCTATAATATTCATAGGGCATAATTTTAGAACCTGCCATGATGACGTAATCATGCGATGACTTTTGTATTCACTGAGCAAGTACACAGGTACATGGCTAACGGTGGTCCATGTACAAGAACTTGGGACATCTAATTTTTTGTTAGTTACCTTGAGAAAAATCTTAATGAATATTTCTAAAGTAAGAAGCTTTGAGGCAATAGTAAGGATTCCCTTGGAATCAACACGCCATCTAAGTGTCAATACTGCTTCTGCTTCACCATAGAAGGGGACCACCAGTCAACAATGACATAGACAATGCTTCCACCACTTCTAATATCTAAAAACTTACTCCAACACGTGCCTAAAGCTTAAAGATAGCGAAGCCATATTACTGAAATATGCCACAAATATAAAACTATAGACTAGATTATCGACTGGACTGTAGACTATAGACTAGACTATTGACAAAACTATAGACTCGACAACAGATTCGACTATATACTAGACTACAGACTAGACTATAGACATTTGTAATTACTTCATTTTATAAGTGAAAAAACGTCAAAAATCTCCAACTGCTGGTTAAAATTTGCCAAATTTCCCGCTAATCGCTAAAACGTATTTTTTCCCGCAAATGTCATTTCAAAAACGTCAAATTGCCATCACTAGAGGCAACATAAGCAAGTCTTTTATAACAGTCAACCTGGGAGAGGCAACAGCGAAGAGATTTTCAGTCATGCCTTTTCAGTTCCATACTTATTGTATAAAGTTTTGTCACAGATTGAAGACAATTACGAAGTATCAACCTGACAATTTACCGACCTGGAAGAGGCACTCAGCTAATATGGTCCACCTAAGCGGTTCGGTATATGCCTCAATACGTGGTTGTTCAGCCACATCAGAATATAACGTTCATCAGTGACAACTGTTGAGACTGCAACTGCAGTGTAAGACTTGCAACACATGATAGTTGCATATCCATATGAATATGAGTTAATTGATTAACATTCTCATTCTGAGATTTGGTTCCAACCACAGCCACCTAGTGCAGCAGGAAGGAACTTCACTACTTAATAGCCATGGTCTGACCGCATGATGAAACTTCTCCAGTTTGAGATCCCAGTTATAAATGAGGACTAGAGTCGAATTTTGTTCAATTTTCACCAAACTTTAAACAATGATTTCCAGGCACATACACAACTATTGACTTATGTTTCGGGCCCTTTAGGCAAAAAATACTAAGAACCACATTTTACGCCGATGCTAAAACGGCCCATAATATTGAATAAAATTATAAAAATTATATTCTCTAAAAAAGAGATCACAATTTTCCTTTTGATTAACAAATTATTTTTAAAAATTTCAGGAATCATCGCCAATAAGAAGTATGGATAATTTAACAGATACAATAAGTGGGAAATCATGCCAGCAGGATTATTTGGTAAGTAAAAAAAAACTTTCCTAAGTTGTAATTAGATTTATAAATATTTTTTATTTGTGTTATATTTGACTATAACGAATCTTATATATCCACCATTAATATAACCTTGTCATATATGTATTTATATTAAAATTTATGGGGTTAATTATGCACCGAAATTATCAGAAATAGAGAGATGGTGACTAATTTATAATTGAAAATTTTTTCAACTGTAGACAGAGGGAAAAAATATACACGCCTGGTACCAAATTGACAACAAATTTTTCAATAACATCCGTTGTCAAGTATATACTTGACAACGTACCAGGCGTGTATATTTTTCCCCTCTGTGTATGCGTTCCTTTTTAGAAGTATTTTAGAACAACAACAATGTTCCGAGGAACGGATTCCAGAAGTAATGGCGACATCACTAGTTTCAAGGTTGTTGTTTAAGAATCTGAAGTGGTTCTCTTAGCATTCGTTCTAGAACTAGTTTTTTTTAGAACAATTTCAAAACTTTTTCCTGAGTTACAAATAATTTTATGTTGAATTTTTCATAATATCTTAATTTTTTAAATCAAATTTTAATAATGAAGTGAATTTCTGACAATCATGATTCGATGTTAAATTTGGTAGAGATCTTTTGGTTGATTAAAAAAATACTTGTTTATGTCAAATTCATTTTTAAGCCAGTTATGAACGTTAATGTCATATTCTAAAGGGGACCTTTTATGGGGTTAGGGATTTTTCCTATTTTCAATACAAAACACACTGTATAAATATGAAATATTCATAGAAAAAATCAACCTCCCGTTTAGACTTTATCGTGCCCAAAATTCCAAAAAATATTCATGTCTGATGAATTAATTCAAGATTTAGGTTCATAAGATATTTGGAGCTTTGGAAATATTCAAATCTAAATCCATTATCTACAATGATCGAATATATATGTAGGTACTCTTTATTAGATAACAAAAGAATTTTGGATATTTTAGAAATTTTTAGTGAGCGATATTATGAATCGGTAAACAATCCAAATAGCAATAGATCTATTTGAATAATGTATATAAATATATGTATTTTACTTTGATTTCGATAGTGTCATTTGAAATTTTCATTATCATTAATTTTTATATACTCGATGAAAAAAATATCTTTCTGAAAAGAAAGATTTAAAACACCAAAATCAAAACAATATCATGATTTATAACATTGACACTACAACAAATTTTTCATTGAAAAACTAAAACAGAAAGTGTTTTATTTTTTTTTTTTTTCAATTTTATTTGCCGTCGTTGGAATTTTTCCCCTAAATACTAAATATTCCACTAAATATTCCATTTCCAAATTGATATTAAAGATAAAAGTATAAAAGAAATAACTATAAATAGAGACAATTTTCAACATAAATTAGTTTTAGATTTTAGACAAACGTGCTTAAACACCTGTAACTAACGAATGGATCTAGAGGCATTTTAATTTTAAATACTTCGTTTTTTTAGATTTGTTTATTTTTAAATAAATTTATTTTATAGCTGCATAATTATTGTTGTTGCTGTTAGATTTGATAATTTATTTTTAAACAGCAATTAATAATTTTCATTTGTTGCTACTTTCGCGTGCTGTAATAATTATTTGCTGTCCATTTTAAATTTCAGTTTTATTTTCTGTATTAAAGTATTTTATAACAAGTTTCTGCTTGAAAAATATAAAATTTTCTCAAAGTTTTCTTTCTTTTTCTGTGATATTTTTTTCGAACACACAAAAACACATTCATCAAATTGTTGTGAGTAGAAAATTAGCTTTTCCTCATAGTTTTTTTTTTTTTTTTTTTGTTTTAAATATTCCAAGAAACAAAATGTTTTTGAAAATAATTTAGCTTTCCGGCGTCAAAATAATAGAATATAATAAATTTATGTTTTCTATGGATTTTCGATAGAATGAGAATGATTTTTTTTAAAACACCCTGAAAAATTATGGCAAAATAAATAAGGTAAGATATTTTAGTGGAATGGGAAGCTTTCATGATGCCCTACATTAATTTTCGAATTATTTATGTATTTTGGAATCGATACTATATTCCTATAAATGAAATAAACCACAAAACGGTTTTTTACTTTTTGTAAAGGTCAGGGGATTCCCAAGTAAAATAAAGTGTTGTCAATTAAAAAAGGTTCAAAAAATATGGCGGCACACTAGAAGTATTTCGGATATATGTATAATTTGTATTTCGGAAATATAAAATAAGATGCTGAAATGAGAGTTTCTGAAATGCAATGTTCTCAATTGAAAATTTCTGAATTCATTAACGCTAAGTCCTGTTATGTGCACCTTTACCTGGTGAGAATCGAATCCATGATCTCCGGACCGACAGACCAACTAACCCACTGGAAAATCAGGGTGGTTTTCGGAAATTGTCTTTTTATTTAGACTTGAATCAATTATGGACCGAACTTTTTAGAATTCAAGAGAATGATTCTAGATTAAACGATTTATTAACATTAAAGTGATTTTCTGAATGAGGGGTTATATGGGAGGCAGGATCAGTTATGAACCGATCATTATTGTAACATTTCAATATTTTGGTTCATAAAAAACTTGTTTATGTTAAATTTCAATACTTAAAGTCATTTTCTGAAGAAGAACTTATATGGGTCAAAAGCTCCAACTACTAAGCCAACCACATCAATAGAGAAAATTTGTAGGAAATTCGGTTTAGTACCTATTAGGTATTCACAGGCTGCTATACTACTTTAACTTAGGTCCTGGGGATCCCTTTGTAAATGACTGTAAAAAGATTACCAGAAAGAGGGAAGAGGTTGGAAATATAAAAAGAATGAAAAAGAAAAGTCGAAAAATGAACAGTAATAGAGAATTTTGAGGGAGTTACTGGGTAGGTACTACAATTGAGCATTTGATAGATCAAATCGGCTAGAAACTAGTGTTTGGTAACGTATGGCTTGAAAGGCTTGCACAGAACATGAGTTGCGAATTCTTTCCTCCTCGTCATTACATATAAGGAAGGTTCATGGTTTCTAAATTTGCAGAATCAGACGGATATTAAGACCTAGAATATACAAGGTCTTAATTTTTAGTGATTGAGCAAGTGACCATCTAGAGCATTAGTACACCAGGTTTCAAAAACACTCTACTTAATACCTATCGGGGAAACCCCACAGAATTGATCTATGATCATATTTACTGCACTCGCCAATACCACAGCATTACTGACCCATGGTCAAGTGGACAACTATCAGTGATTTAATATCAGCTTGACTATCAGTAAAGATTCTGATGTCTGATTTCATCTTAGCCAATTCACTGCCCTTTTAATAACTGCTATTTCAGTTTAAAGAACTGTACAATCATCATAAAGGATATTTTGATGGCACATTCTTCAATGAAGATACCACCTCCTCACTTTCTCTTGAATACATCAGTGTAGACATAAATGTAATTGATAGTCAAGGGGATATACATATAAAAACGGAAGTTTATTTTAAAAGATGGTTCCGAAATACTGCGATCAATCTATATCATTATAGAGGCTGAGTAGAAGATCGACAATCTTCACATGTCCCCTGAAATGAAAGTTCCATTTAGCAGTTGAGCTCAATCTGATTGCAGTGCACGATCATGGTTAGATCGGTTTAGAATCAAATAAGGACCCAGAATACATATATACTTTTATGGGTCTACGACCAATATTACACACAGAAAACAGATCGATTGGAAATCGGTTACCATGATAATTATTTAGTTAAATTAATTAAAATTGTATCGCTGTTATTGAAAAACTGTATACTTAACTGATTTTCTATATTCAGTATTAAAAAACAATAATACTAATCGAACTGTGGTTTTAACAATTTCTAAATCAATAATTTGAACTGAATTGTATCGGTTATTAAATTCATTTGTCAATTCAGTAAATGTAGCCGACTTTTATTTAGGATTAAAACGTAAGAACATTAAATATTAGTCGCTACAACCGAAAAACAGTAGAAAGTGAAAAATATTGAGCACTGCAACCAATTATCAATTGAAAAAATTATTTAAAATTTAATTACGGTTAAAGGAACGAAATTCGATATTCACAACCGATTAATTGGTAATTATGGTTGACGTATACAAAAATAAATAAAATAAAACTAATTTATAATATAAAAAAACCTAATTACATTTGAGGATAAATTAATGCAGAAATTTGGATAAAAAAAGGTAATATAAAATATACCAAAATTTTATATCTTATAATATATTTTGTGTCATTTTTCTATAATGTTTTCCTTTGAAATGTTGAGCAGAATCAAGAGCAAAATCCCTGGTACATAAATGCTATGTTTATTACCGTGAAAATCTCAATACTAAAGGGGAGGCGTTATTTTATATATAAACGTTTAGTAAGTTTATACATATTTATATTTTATTGTAAATACTTTACACAAAATAAATATATTTTTAAATACACATAATCCACAAATTTTTTTTCTATAAATAATATTTCAGTTCCTAATACCAATAATTTCAATCCAGATTACCGAATAATAAATAAAAATAGTTGTGTACACCATATATTCAGTAATACTAACCGAATTATACAGTAATTACAATCGAATTTTGGGATAGTTGTTAGAACCGACTGAATTCGATTGGAAACAAATTCGGTTATCACAACGAATCTGTTTTCTCTGTGTATGATTTGTCGTAAACGGTGTGACAAAATCACTTATATTGAAACCCAATATTTCTTGACGGCAGTTATGAAAGAGTTTATTCTCTATAGAGAACGATTGTGATTTATAATTTGAAATCTAGTTTATCTCTTTTAAGTTTCGGAAGCTTTAGTACAAGCTAAGGGAGATGAGCGATCATCGAAATAATCTAAAACAAATTCGATTTATGGAACGTTTACATATTTATAACTTTTTTATTTGACGTGCTTAAAAATAGGTTGAGAGGGTCGACTCAAAGAGCATTGAATCATTTTACGTATATTCCCTTTGAAGCAATGTTGACTTAAAAAAAACAGAATAGGAAAAAATCTGAATCTATAAAGCTTTCTCAGAATATGGAAAGCGGGATTCAACTAGATTACATACTTATCTACGTAAGGAGAATAGGTTTACAATCGACGAGATTGATTACATTTTAACATTGAGAGCTTCTGGTGTGGGAAGAACCACACTAATTTAGCAAATTTTGGGGGTGTAGCAGGGGTTTTGGAGGCATTAGATCCAATATTATCTAAAATCATAAATCAAGTCTTGTCTAAGAAAATGTAAATCTTTATCATTTCGTCCGTACTAGATTTTATTCACGAGAATTTCGAAAGTCCTAAATCTTGGAATAGAGAAGGAATGAGAAAAATTTCCGGGAATTACTTTTCTTTGACTTAACAATTGGGACATCTTAAAGGTAGATATAAAAGTGCATATTCTGTAATATTGAACATGCTTCGATTATTTTGCTTTAGGGTGGGTGTGAATTCTCAAAATCCCAGGAAATTTGTAAATCAATCCCGGGATTTGTAAAAAAGATGCAAAATAAAAAGAATATCTCTATTAAGAACCTTTACGAAGACTAAATAATTTATAAGAAAAAATATTCCTGCCCGAAGCAATACAATTCAACATATAGGGCCTGTTACTTTTATTCTGACTGTGAATCAAACCAATTTTATATTCAAACAGTCACACATCTCGTTTTTAAACATTTTAAGTACGTTTCTTCGATCCAACTAAAAACCTCAAGAATTATGAATCAGATTCGGAATATGCCAGGTGTTAGGTCTTTGTTTTACATATAGTATCTAAACATTTAAATTAATTACTTTATTATTTAATTTTAATTAATTTGTAGGGTATAAAAATGTCACATAAACCCCAATAAACAAAAATTTATGAAGGCACTGCCAAACACTTTGTTGAGATCTTATTTTGTTTTTTTCGTCCATTCTTTAATTATTTTTATTTATTTATTTTTTTCTATTTTCACAAATGATAGATTGAAAAAAAGTTAAGAGCCGTATAGTATTCTATATTAGATGTTGCGTTTGTTTTTGCATTAATGAATTATTTCATGTTTTATACGATTAAGTTGTATATTTATGCGTTTTTAAAATGTTAATTTTTGTCCATGTTTAACGTTTGTTGTTCACACTTTTGAATTACGAAAATATAAAATATTTTTCTTCAGGAGATGTGGTCTGTTGGAGGTTTCGTTTATAAAATACAAAATTAAAATATGTTTTATTATTATATCATATTTTTTGGCTAAATTTTCTTTAATTTTAATGGATTTTATAAATCATATTTTTATGAAACTGGAAAATTTATGAAGTATTGCCAATTAGTTAAACACCCTCACAAATATGTTTAGATTTTTATTGAAAATCGTGCCAAATATTTTGATTATATAGAAAAACAAACTTTTTATAAAATTAGCCGAAACTGTTAGTGTAAAGAAAATTTGGTAAAAAATTGATTTCAAAACTTTTATTTTCTAAATTTAGGTCAAACTGATTAGAATCGAAAAATCAATTCCTAGTTGTGTTTTTTCCTTAAACTGTAGATTTTCTTAAATTTTAGTGTCATGTTTATTTTATGCACAATTTGTCAACTAGACACTAAACAAGCTGATCATGTTTTATTTCTCCATCTCTCCTGATCACTTCATTTAACGTTGTCCAATAAAAACAGACACAACCCTTCTATGCCTGGCCCACCTTAGAAACAACAAAAACAACACCCAACTGAATTACAACAAGAAAATGATATTTCAGTGTCATTGATATAGAACTAGAAAACATGACATGAAATCCTTAGTTGTTGTTCGTTTCCGAATATCTTACTGAGTGCTAAAAGTTCTCGTAACATCAGGCAGACGACATCCGCTGCTATTTGAAATGTTCCGAAAACATAAAAACATAATTTAAATGTATTCAAATTTGTTTTAAATAATTTTCTACACATCAAGAATATTTAATCGTACATATTTTACGATGTAAAGAAACAAAAAAAAGCGAAAAGATATAAATGAATAAAATTTATGGCATTTTATAATTATGCTTGTCCCCCTAGTAGTATTAAAATTTGGAGAACAGAAACTAACAACAAAAGTTTGTGTCTGCAAAATTCTAATAAAAATATATTTTTCTTTTTATTTCTCTAATAGATTTAAGCGATTTTCTACTCATGTAAAAAAGACCACACGTAGGTGAAATACTAAGGGGAATTTTAATAAAATATATCGATGATATAAATATTTATAGATTTAGTTTATTGGCCCCTTTGAGTTCTTTTTAGAATTTTGTAACAATTGCGAAATGTTTTTATAGTTATATTTATCACTAATCGAGCGATAGATAGCAAATTTTGTAATTGTTAAAACACTTATAATATTTGGTTCTAACAGTTTTTTATTCGCAAAATATCTTCGATTAAAGAAAAATCTCCGAAAACGATTTTCTACATAATACTAGAACGCAAGGTATATTGACTTTGCTCGGGCTTTAAAAGTTTTAATATGCATGGTAAAAAGTGTAATACGTCGGTGAAGAGGTTATCCCAAAGATATATTAGATTTATATAAATAACTAGCTATACCCAGTGTGCTTTGCTACCCTAAAAAGAATATGTATAAATAAAAATCCCACTTTACGATTTTAAAGATCCTTACTACAATAGTTTTCCAGATTTATAATATGTTACATATGAGAGATGTCAAGCAAATTATAGCAAGTTCGCCAGTTTCTATCTATCGCCAATTTCTATCAATCTATAAAAAATTTGAATAATATAAGAGTTTCCAAGATGCACGAAATTTTGTATTTAATTCGTATATGTTGTGTTAAGCCACCCATTGAAAGTCCGCCCGTTATGCTCTAAATGTTCACATGAATTTCAAAGTTCTTCATGTAAAATTTGAAGATTCTAGCTCTAATAGTTTCTCAGATATACGAATTTTTCTATTTGATTCATATGGGGGCTTCAAGACCCCCCAGATGAAAGTCCGCTGTTTTTCCTCCAAAATGTTCAGATGAATATTTAAGTTCTTCGTGCAAAATTTGAAGAATTTAGTTCCGTTTAGTTTGTCTTTAATTTATATGGGAGATGCCACGCCCCCTAATGCTAGTCCGCCTACTTTTTGTACTAAATAATTATATTGACACTAAAGTTGCTCCGACAAAATTTGAGGCCTCTAACTGTTATATTATCTAAAATATACGGATTTAATATTTTCTTAATATGGAATTTCAAAATAAAAAGTAGCCTATTACCTATTCTAGACATACAGGAATACGCTGTGAAAATTTTAATAAAATCGGTTCAGCCGTTTAGTAGTCTATAACGTTCAAACATACAAACAAACACACATTCATTTTTATATATATAGATAGAAGATAGAAGATGTAAAGTTTTAACAATTAAGATTGGGGCATTACTTAAATATGTGTACCGCCTACTTTTGAGTGGGCATGGTTATAAAGTTCAACAAACAAGTCAATAAAATATGAACATGTACAGTTGTAATGCAGGTCTGAGTTAAAGAACCACTTACGCATCATCGTCATTATCAGCTAATGTCAATCAGACCGATAACTCTTATTTGGTTTCCGTCAGTTTCAAAGTTATAACTGGGATTTACTTTATTATTGAATTTTATCTTAATTTTGATATATTTAAGCAATTTATTTACGAAAAGCATATTTTCTGAAAGAAGATTTAATGACAAAATTCTCATTAAATTTAGGTGTGATCGATGAAAATCTGTATTTTGCATCGATATTTCTGGGTTCTTATTAGATTCTAAAAATATTTAAACATATCCGTTTGTCTGTTGAAGACACAATAGGGGCTGAAGGACTTTAATTGTTCGCAAATATTATACATTGATTGGTACTGTTTGGAAAATTTCACTTTTCCATCTGACTCTAGACAAATGACCGGAATACAGTTAAAACAACCATAAATAATTTAATTATGTAGCAATTGTCATAAACTGTTACTAAGTTGTGGTTGAGAGATTCTTACACGTTATGCCTCATTGCTCCAATATCCAAAGAGCTTAGCTTATAATTGAATGAATAAGATTGGCAGATATTGCTGTCATCGGCGAAGGTAGTTTATGAAAATAAGCAACATAGTAGAGGAACGAACGGAGCCTTGCGGTACCCCTGAATTTATCTGGAAATCGTTTAAGGAAATCCCATCTATATCAACAAGTATAGTGCGATTTCTGAGAAAGCTCAAAATAGTTAGTTAATTTGAAAGAAGGATTTACATATATACATCAATTCGGAAGATATACACCTAGACCTCTGTCGGGCCTGTTGTGAGCTCCTTAACCTGTGCCTCAGGTGGGAATCGAACCCACCGCCTCCGGTCTAACAGACTAGAACACTAATTACTAACCTACCGGAGGCCATAAGCTTGAAATAAATCGAGCTAAATTATTACCAACACCAATGCTATTATTAAAAAAAAATAAAAGATCCATAAATAACCCAAGCCCTCATTACTATCGTTATACTAGCAGGTGAGTTCACTCGTAGGTATTGTGGCCCATTGTGATACCCTTAGAATTACCATTCCCTAGCATTGAGAGAATGGTTTAGCTCCATAATTTCGTTGACTACTTGGTTCGTTCGGTCTCCGTGAAAACCAGCCGATACTTCTAATAAAACCGACTTGTAAGGCTGGGCAGTCACATAGAAGGTGTTGTACCGATTCCACTTCTTCTTCGTCCAAGCAGATTCTACAGTAGCTATAACTTGGGTAACCCATACGTTCCGACATATATGTCCAATCATACAGTGCCCAGTAATTATACCAGTTAGAAACCTAATCGAGTTCTTACTAAGAGGCAAGAGATTCCTAGTCCTATCCGTTTGTCAGAGTGGACCACAGCAGTCTCGATATTCTACAAGTGGTGATGTTTAACCTCCTGAGTTTCGTTTCACTCAAAGCCCATTCTTCTATAAATTTTGATAGGGTTGTCAGGGGAGTGTGAATATACTTTTGCGCAAGGGTTAAGTCTAGGGACGACCCTTTGGTTGCGCATTCATCAGATATTTCATTTTCCCGGATGCCCTCATGTGCTGGAACCCATATTAACTCAGCGTGATGTTGTGTCAGTTGTGCCAATGATTGAATACGATTGAGAAGACATTTTGATTTAATAACATTGGAGTTAAGAGTCTTGATTGATGCAAGGCTGTCCAAGTATATGTAGTCGAATTTTCGAGATTTAGTTCCCGGATTCTTCTCGCGGTTGTATATATGGCATATATATCTGCCTGAAGGACAGTGCAGATGTCAGGTAGTCGACGAAGAGTAGAAGATTTAGTTTTTAGGAGAAGATTCCCGATCCCGTGCCCCTTTCTGCCTTTGATCCATCAGTATAGATTGAGATCACGTCGTCTCTTACGACAGTGTTCGCGGCACAATCATCCCTTAAAATTCAGTGTAGATGGAATATAGTCTGTTTCCTGCCCCATAATTGGCCTGCCTATCTTTTTTAGGATGGTGCCATAACCAATGCGCTCGTGCTTCAGTCTATTCGACTGTTTAAGTCATAGAACAGATTTAGCAGAAATGTATTTGATATATGTATATCGAGGGGAGTTATGTTTAGCATCGTCTCTAGATTAGGAGGAGCTCAAACAGCCAGTGATTGCAAGACATGATAATCTTTGTACCTTGTCTTTGTATCCAACGCTCTCCACCAAACAAGAGCTCCGTAGGTCAAAATAGGTCTTATGACCGCTGTGTACATCCAGTGCACAATGTATGATTTAAGACTCCATATTTTCCCAAAGACTCCATCTTTTCTAGCATAAATGTGAATACTTTTTTAAAGCATTGAACTGCGATAAATCCGAATCTGGTGATGATATAAGATATTTTAAGGGCGACAGATTGGACTTTCAAATGATATAACAAATTTTATAAACAAAGATGTCTTTACGCTGTTAAAACCTCTCAAATATGACATAAAAAACAGAGATTTTTCAATTATTAGAAAACGGTATCTTGAAAACCTTGACTCTAGATTCGAGTTCTATATCTATGTTTCGACTTTTTTAAAATTCTCTTGGACTGTGTTATTAAGTCTTAATTAATACTTCGAGTCCGCCCTTCCAAATTCACTATAAATTTACAAATCACTTATTTTTTTAATGGCTTTTTATTTATTAGAACATTTTATTACAAAAACTATTTTAAATTTTTAAAAATTTCAAAAACCAATTCAAATTAATTCTCTCCAACATTGCTTTATTTAAAATTTCAAAACAAATTATTTGTGAGTGATAATTTTTTTCAAACTAAATCAACGACAACATTAAAAATAATTACAAATGAAATTAAAAATTTTGTTATAAAAAATGATTTGTAATAATTTTAAAAACCTACTTGTAATCTAGCGAACATTATTTACATTAAAAAAATAAGCAAGAAAATATAGTTTTTTTTTTTAATATTTTTGAAAGCAAATGTATACTTTTTTAAAATGCTCCACTGATTATTACAGTTTGTGGTTAAAGAAATTTATATTTAAATAGATACTAAGTAAGTAAGTAGTACGCAGATATTTTCCCCTTTTAAAAAATTTTAAATTTTCTGAATGAAAATTTAGAGAGATAAACTAATATTTGTTTGCTAAAATTTTATGTGGTTGTTTTTTTTTCAAAATTCATATTTAAGAGATTTTTTATTTTTATGAAATGTACAAATTTGCTAATTTACCATAAAACTTGGGATATTTATTAAAATCTTAAATGTTTGTTGATGATCCTCAGATCAGGAATGAACATTAATTTCTAGATTGTATGCGTGTTTTTCTATTCAATGTTTTTCTCATATTTTTTTTTAAAATATTTTCATGTTGTTTATTAGAGATTTTAGCATAGAAGTTTGTTATTAAAATCTTAAAAAAATTTTGATTAAATTTTGGCATTGTTCCAATAAAAATAAAGGGCACAAAAACTAAACTAAAAACTTTGAAAAAAAAAAAATTAATGATACCAACATAAAAAACCAAGTGATCTGTAAAGATTTGTTTTGGTTTTTGGAGGGGTACAAGAGAAGAAAATGGAGAAGAGTGTTTATTTAATTTTTACTTTAAATTACAACATGACGCATTGTAATGTAAAAAATAACGCCTCAAAAATCTATATTAATAAATATTTTAAAATTTTACATTTAAGTGTAAAATTTAGGCAAAAAAGTAAGTTTTTAAAAGCAATTTGTAATTAAAATAGAAATCTTTCAATATTTTAAATCTAATTATTTATTTTATTTTAATAAACATAAGTATTTGATTTATAAAAATGGCCGACTTAAATCTTTCAAATTTTAAATCCCCTATTTTCGTTTACTCTTTTTTTACATGAGAGAAATATTTTATGTTTTTTTTTTTATAAAATACTTTTTAAATACTTTAATCCAGTCATTAAAGGAGCAATTGATCG